>NC_061107.1:63043512-63056012 GCF_015104395.2 Macrobrachium nipponense
TTAATTCACCCGTAGTCTTATGCATTCATACACACACACACACAAAACTGTTTGAGAGGATTCAAGTTTGCAAAGGGAAAAGGATATGAAAAGGATGCGACATGTGATTTTAAAAGTCAAAAGATCTGCAACCCTCCCCCTCCCCGAAAAAAAAAACAATAATGAAGGGGGCGGGGAACATGGTGCCAAACTCCTTCCACGTTGAATCCAGCAGAGTACCAAATGCAACACTCAATAACAAACCTGATTTAGTGACGAGTCGTTATATAAGAAAGCGCGTATCACAGAGCAGGGTTGTATTTATGATGTATTTTATGTTTACGACGGTTTTTCGTGCCTTGCGGAAGGGTCAGGTGGACGCTACGTTCCTAGCCCATCGAAGCGGAAATTTCTCAGAGTTCGATGGTAGGTGCGTGTAGTTTCAGTTTTCTTTTTTACTTTCTCTTGTAAGTCTGGGATTCTTACGCGCTCAGTGAATGCAAATACTTATCTGGTGCATCTTATATTCGCCTTGGTTATAGGTTATTCGGACGTTATTTTCAATAGGTGGGCATTCGCATAGCTAAGATTACATTACTACTCCTTATAATCCCCAAATCTTGTATACAAACTATCATTATCAAAATAACTATCCATATTTTGCCTCTTCCAGCTTTAAAAATATGTTTTTTTTATCATAATAATCATCACTTGCTCACAAATGATGAACAACATGATACTACAATTTGAAGTTAGAGATAAACCTTATGTAAACAGCCGGGGTAACGTTTATCTCTCTTCGGGTGCACAAAGATCAACTATCTAGAAATTTCAGAAAATCTCACGAAATGGGAAAATTGGTTGCATTTTTACTTAAACCAAACCCGTTTCATTACAGCTGAGCTCATATAGATCTCAGCTTCCCAAGATCTTAGCTACATCATCTAAAAACAACTGAGCGTCTATCTTTCGGACTCTTAACAGCGCCTCCAAATGTTTTAAAACCTTAGAAAAATGCGCCTGTTCTGAAATGAAAAGCCGCCTATCCTCAGAATTTCGCAGAATCTCCATCCAACTGCGATACTCTTGAGAATGAACACTAGGCCAGAACTGTAGGACTGAGGCTATTCCTTTATTTTCAGTTCGAATAATCGGTTTAGAGAAATGCAAGGGGAAAATAACATTCACGCAGCCCAGATGTGAATATGGAAATGTAAATTCTACTCAGACGAGCGGTGAAGAAATTGCAGATCTTCAATATCCAAAAATTGCTACGAAAAAGCATCTCTTTTGTGTCTTGTTTACATACCGCCTTCCACCGACCACAGTTAAAATCAAACAAGGCTGCCTATCTAAATCATATCTTTTCAAAGATGAGCCGGAAGTAACCTGGTTGAAAGAGATTATTTAATGCTTTGACAACTAAGAAACAGTTTTTAACATTAACCCATGAAACCAACATTTACGAATCAAGATAATAAAAACTTAATAAACTTCTTACTATTGTGTGTCATATCAAAATGTTCGTCTCTGACTTTGCCACGTGTCAAGTTCAGTTCAGTTCAGTTCAGTTCAGTTCTCTCTCTCTCTCTCTCTCTCTCTCTCTCTCTCTTCTCTCCTCTCTCTTCTCTTCTTCTCTCGTCTCTCTCTTGGCTCTCGGTCTCTCTTCTTCTTCTCTCTTCTCTCAGAGATATTAAAGTAATCTAATGTAAACTACACGTGAATAGTAATAAAAATCGTTAGAACACTCTTTAGTTTGTTAATAAACAAAATATTCAAACTGATACATAATACATTGTTACCTGTTGATTTACATATATACTTATTGGTTCCTGCCCTCCAAGGGTGAAGGATTACCTCTCTAAGATCAGGAGACTTTAAATGGGAGAGAGAGATTCGGGGAGATGAAATTAATTAAACACCGTTAACAAGAGAGACGCCTTTAAACAAGAGTAAGTCGTTATGATCTACAAAATACAAACAACAGCATGAAAGATCTCCACATAAAATTCCCGCTTTGAATAAGCCACAGCACCTGACGTTTCCATTCATTTTTTCCCTTTCTCTTTTTGCCTTCCATCATGTCCCTCTTACGTCAGGCGAAAACACACCAATAAATCAACCGGCCATCATAAAGAATAGGAATATTACAGGCCCCAGCCAAACCCGTTCCGATGAGGTATCTGAAACGGCCAGGTCTTGATTACCAGCTGTAAACACTACAGCGCTGGAAGGGAGAAGAATCAGTGGGGGGAGGGAGGGAGGGAGGTGTTGGCAGTTGGGGAGGCCGATCTCCCTACGGGAAGGAGGTGGAGAATATGATCGATCGGGAGGTTATTTCAGTCATGCAGATGGATACAAAAAATACTTGCCTGAATGACGTCGTATCAGTGGGGCGTGCCAAAACAAATAAAAATCTTGTGTTATGAACAAAAAGTTTTTACTATCCAGCAAATGCAGAGGCAAAATTTCCTGATCCTTTCGTTGTGCATGTCTTCTCGCTTCTGTACAGCTAAAAATAAAAGTCCTTCCACACACTGATGAAGAGAGATTAACTGCATCATCGTAATATAGAATACAGCAGGACAGAAAATAAATGAAATATAAGACTCAAAATCTAAAGAAAAGGGCAAATAAAAAGGCGGAAAAGCAAATTCTTCCCTTCCATCTGAACACCGAAGATACACCACCGAATATTTGATATTTTATTGAAAGCCAGAGATGTCTATAAAGCGAGAATCATGTGATATCCTTTTTCTACGGCTGGAAGCGCGTAATAGATGCCGACATCTACAGAGAGAGAGAGAGAGAGAGAGAGAAGAGAGAGAGAGAGAGAGAGAGTCGAGTTGATCTGATCCCATGAAATGAAAAACGAGAAAGGGGAGAATTGTGTCTTGTAAGGAATCCAAGATATGCAAATCGGAATTCGATCCTCTGGATGACTTGAATTCAAGTCACTGATAGCTACGATAAAGAGAATACCTCTCGGGACCTATCGCTGATTAATAAAGAAGATAAAATATAAGATGACTTAAAAAAGGAACCTGGTGGGACACATTCTCTCTCTCTCTCTCTCTCTCTCTAGGGAGAGTATAGCTGAATTTTAGATTTGGGGTGAATAGCTCAAACGAAAGGTTTGTTGGCTTAAAACTGAGAATCACCAAGATTCCTAGCAAGTGCCTGTCTTTGTCTTTCTCGACTAGAACACGCAATGCTTCTTTAAGACATTTTGATAATATCCGCAAACAAGGAACCCAAAAATATGGTTCTTCTTGGCTTATACTAAACAAGTCTTCAAGAGCTGAAAGGCAGTTTGGAAATGACTTCGGCCGAAAATGGGAAATTTCTTACAGGTTTTGTTTTAAAAGAAGAGAGTCCTTTTGATGAACAATAGCATACGGCACTTTTATAATTCATTTTCCATAACGTTCACAGATATTGCTTTAATTTTCACCCAGCCTTTGCCGAAATTGCAATACTCAATTAAAAAATTCCTGAAAATAGCATTTTTCAGCTTCCTAACTTTTATGTAAAATTAATCAATGGATTTTACTTGACATTTATGGAATTGTAAGGGTGTCTTTCTGCAAGAGCTCAATATCTCTAATCCATAAACATTCGGGAAAAGGAAGCATACACATCCCAAGATAGAAATGTCTTTGTGGATAATCGTTCAACACTCAACTTGAATAGTTCGTCCTTCCATTAGGTTTAGAATTCGCTAAATACTTATGCAGCAAAAATTCGGATTTTCATAGAAATATAGGCTAGTGTTTTACCTGACGTCAACAGCGAGAGACCTAGGTACTATCATGGCATGGAAAAAACATCTTTGGCCTGATTATTTATTCGTGTTATCCGTCTGTTTCTCATCTAAGGTTGAGGGAGGAGGTTGTCCGCCCAATCAATGCCTTTGGCTCAAATCATTCTCAACAAAAGTACTAACCAGACCCACGGAGGTGGATTAGCTGCTTTAAACTGTTGTTTCGCGCCACTTTTTGCATGAAAAACTAACACCATATCATAATGATAAGTTTGATTATATTTCTTAAAAAACTGACTTAAAATAAATCAAAGTGCTACTTCAGTCCAACGTAGTGTATTGCCGACGGACCCAAAGAGTATCGAGATCGTTTTCTTAGGCTAACTAAAGCTGCTCCTGGAAACGACGGAAATGAACTCGGTTACCTAAAGATAAGGAGACGGGGCATTTCATGATAATAATGGGATTTTTGCTATGGTCGGTGAAGAATCTCTCTTACGAGAACTGGAACCTGCTTTAAGAATCCTAAAAAGGAAAAATCACAAAATTATTTGACATTGTATAAAAAATTTCTAACTATTATGTAAAAGAATAATTCAACAAAACCTCCTGCTTTCATTAATATGGGCTCTAAGGATTATCAGTGTTGAAGGTTGGATGTATTTCTTTGATCTGAAAATGAGAGAGAGAGAGAGAGAGAGAGAGAGAGAGAGAGAGGAGAGAGAGAGAGGAGAGACCAGAGGCCCAATGTCGATTAGTAAAAAAAAAAAAAAAAAAGATAAAAAAAAAAAAAAAAAAAAAAAAAAAAAAGATGTAGTCCTCCGAATGTTACTTAGTTGAACAGGATGCAAATTGCAAAAGGACAGTTCAAATAGTTCTTTTTAGGTCCAGTGAAAAATATATAAGTAAATAAATTAATTGATAAGTCAAACGATGCAACTAAACTCTCAAATGAATTAAAATATACAATCAAATTATATAAAGCATATTATGTTCTTAAAACGTAAGATGGAGCCACTTTGCACAAACGTTGGACCACTAGGGATTTCCGAATGACTGAGTACGTTTCTCTAAGGAGTAGGATGGAAATCGTCAGGGTCTGCGGCGAAGAGACAGAATACTCTCCGTTCCTTGTTCCGGGTATAAAGAAAAACGCAAAAAATTAAGAAAACATTGGAAAGGAATCTGCATCGCAGTGAACAAAGCTGATAATATGACGAAAACTCCAGAAATTCCAGGATAAACGTAATTTCAGTCAAAAATATTCATCATAATCTACCTAACGAACCTAAAAAGAATAAGTGAACTTCCATGTATTTTAAAAAAAAAGAGGTAACTAGATAGTTAACCCTAAGTTGGAACAGAGTAGAGTTCGTCTAATACTCAGCCAGCTGAACGGTTACTCGAAACAGGTGACTTTACACTGCTCATGAATAGACCTTTACCTGACGTGACACCGGCGCATGGAGTAATACTCAGATTTAGAATTGTGATACGCTTCCTATGTGACACCATTTCGCACAGCAGTCATTTTAATCAGAATTCTGTGACAACGAAATCGCCAGTCCCCTATATCGGGGTTATTTTTTCTGCGCATGCCCCGTTTCGAGAACTTCACCCTGCAAGGGCTGACACACGAGACTCCACGGAAATGGAATCCTTATGACCTCCTGGAAATAGAGACGAGTATTGCCTGCCATTCAGCTAAATAACGAGCTCTGATGAAGTTTTTATCCTTGCCTTTAAATGCCTGGTCTCTCACACTTAACTTCCCTGTTATTCATATATGAAGTTTTTATGTCAATTTAAGATTTGGGCTGAAAAGCTGCTTTGCATGTCCCTCGGCGGAGTACATTTATGTCTGGATGTTTAACAAACGAAAGATAATTAATGTTAAGGATAGAGTCCTGTTAAGGGATGATAAGGGATCGTTATCTAGATTGCAAGGCATTAAATGCCATCGAGAGAGAGAGAGAGAGAGAGAGAGAGAGAGAGAGAGAGAGAGAGAGAGAGAGTTACCTTAAAAAAGATGAATTTGAGAAAAAAAAAAACAATGGAAACTGGAAATACTTACAAGGGAAGGAGAACATTGATGAATGGCGAAACAACATTATTCTGTTGAAAAAAAAAAAAACCCTCCGAGATTGTAGCGAGCGAACAATATGAGTAAGTAGAGGGCGAGGGTAGAAAAATCGTAAAACAATAGAAAAACTGAAATGAAGGTCAATATCAAGTATTCAAATGATGACATCTTTGACAAGGTGAAAAATGAACATAAATTCCATAATTCATACAATGAAAATGAAACTATGCAGTACTAAAATTGATCTCCAAAGGAATTCGTACAATATAGTTGGAGATTAATGAAGTAAAAGTAGGAGGAGGAAAAGAAGGGATTTACGAATAACAAATAAATAAAGGTGTAAGATAAAAATAGGAAAACCGCGAAACGTGTATATCTCACGGTGAAAAGTAAATAAAAAATATAATTAAAGTTTCGGACTTACCCAATGCGACCAATCCGTGTTTTTTTTTTCTTTTTATTTCCTTATAAAAATTTTCATTTTAAGCAAGGAATGTATACTGAAAGTTTCAGTATAAATAGTCTTTTTCTACGTAAAATGAAAATTTGATTTTTTTTTTTCGACAAAACCACCAGAGTAAATTAAGGAAATCTTTCGTACTTCATGCCATATCTGACTGAAATTTTATAAAGCAGGAAAATATGAATTATTTTTATTTCTCCTCTAGTTTTGCTTCAGAGAGCATAAACCAAGTCCAAAGCCATTTTTTAAAACCCATCTCCAAAGTACGCCAAAACAAGTCCTGGTAAAATTACAAATCATCTGGTTTGGCTTTTTTAAAATGATGAGGGTATTATTTTTAGGCACTGTTTGAAATTCTGAAAGCAATTTTTACTGATTATCGTTTCCATACTTGAGGCTCTTTTCCCATTCACCGGCCACTTTTATAGAATTCAGTTAAAAACGCAATAGAGGAGCTTCGATAATTACCTCCAGTTGCATCACAAAAATCATGTTTAGCATGACTTCCTTAATCATGGGTCACGCCAAAACAAAATACTTCAACTTCTTTAAAGCACACATTTCAAACGTAATGGAAATAAAATTACTGAAAATTCTTAAATTCTAAATTATTTCAAGACAATATTATTTTTAAGAAAACTTAGCATGCACTAGCACATTGCAATAATCTTAACATATTCCCCTAAGATAAAAAAAAAAAATGAATCCTAAAAAAAGGAGAAAAAATCAAGCACAAAACAGTGTGGCGAGATAACAAGCTTAAAAGCAAGTGGCAAATCAACACATATACCTAATCACTCCAGCTGCCGAACCCACCCTCTGTCACACGTTCTTCTTTACACTACATTGACAATTGACCTATACCAACACAGGAAAAAAAAAAAAAAAAAAAAACACACACAAAAAACCCAAAAAAACAAAAAAAAAACTCAAAACACGTGTACGTACTTACCCAACTCCAGATACTCCAGGCTATCCTGTGCTGTCCGCTGGTCAAGGTCACTGAGACCACCAACTACACGACAAAAACCAAGGACCACAACCCAACAACAACAACAACTAAGGACCACAACTCAACAACAACAACAACCAAGGACCACAACTCAAAAACACAACACCCAAGGACCACAACACAAGACCATTGCACAAACAATTACCAACAGAAAAAAAACAACACAAAAAAGCAACAACCACATCGCTTAACAACACCAACAACAACCCTCAATAACAACAACTCACATATAATCCAACAGGAACTCACATACAACTCAACAAAAACCTCACAGCACAACAACTCTTAAGCAACCAACATCTAACCCAACAACAATCAGCAACAAACCAATAACACACTACTTAAATAACTTTAATGCCCTCAACACTTTCCACTGACCGCTGCCAACACTACTGATTATCACAGTTTCTGACTAAAGACTGACCGAAAGCTCACTCAAAACACAGGACTCTCATCTCTAACAGCACCAGCAGAAAACCCAGAACTCACCAACAGCCAATTCACTCGTTAACTATTCATACAGTAATTACACTCTCTCTCTCTCTCTCTCTCTCTCTCTCTCTCTCTCTCTCTCTCGGACGTTGTCAATGGAACACTCTATAACTCTTCCATAATAGAAAACTCTCAAAATATCAGGTGGGCTGCTCATGGTAAAGATATCATCTTCACGTAAAACCGGCATCAATGTGTCATTAGTAAAGTGCTGAATAAATTCCAAAATAAACATCAACTTTAATTAAAAGAAAATTAGATTAAAAACCCGATATTACAAAGGTAGACCCGGGAATTTTGGAATGCGTTCAGAACCAGTAGATATAAACGTTTGTCATCTGTACAATGTCTGTTGACTTTAGGCGTTAAGAGAAAACAAAGCATGGTGTCGCTAATGTCAGAAACAAGCACACGGTTACAAAAATGCATGGAATGATACACCGGCCTTTGGTCGATACGAAAATACTTCCATTTAAGCTGGAGGGGAGAAAGAATTTTCCCTTTTAAACTCCCCCCGATTCCCAGTTTACGCACAAATGTTCGCAGTCATTTTATGGCAGTGAAATTGCCCCGCTCTTTGTTACATGAACATTTCGCTTCAAATGTCTCAAATTGTAAGAAAAAAGGGACCCCAATTGTTATGCAAATGAACTATACGTGTCCCGGCTGATGAGAGAGAGAGAGAGAGAGAGAGAGAGAGAGAGAGGCGATATGCTAGTACATTTTCTAGTGCGTTTGTAGTAATTGCTGGTTCGTGTGCACCCCACAAACATAGAAACATACATACTCCTGCAGCATAATACGAAATGTTTACCATATATAATTTTTGTGTGTAAAGAGTCAACGTATGATGAAGTATCAAGCAGTATAATGTTCTTCAAAACATTACAAGTGTCAAATAATTGAAAACTAATTAAACACTGCCGCACTTTTGAGGGGATGGATACACTACTATTATGCATAAAATACTGGTTGCACGACGTTTATTACATCGGAAAGGGAACTCAAGCAACGATGAATCTAGTCAATGGGTGACTGACAAGCAGGCTTATCTGACCAAGTGTGGGTGCAGAGACTTGGAGATTTTTTTATATTATTTTTTTTTCAACAAAACCATCAGTGCACTTCAAAAAGCAGCCAAAATTAATCATTTTTATTTCTCTTCTAGTTTTCTTCAGAGTATAAACCAAGTCCATAGAAATTTTTAAGGACTCATCTCCAAAGTAAGCAGAAACAAGTCCTGGTAAAACTACAAATCATCTGGCTTGGCTTATCTAAAATGATTGGGGCATTTTTAGGCACTGCCTGAAATTCTGAAAGCAATTTTTACTGATTATTGGTTCCATACTTGAGGCTGTTTTCCCTTTCACCGGACACTTTTGCAGAATTTATTTAAAAACGCAATAAAAGAGTTTTCGATCATTTCTCCAGTTGCATCACAAAAGTGATGTTTAGCATGACTTCCTTAATCATGGGTCAAGCCCCTCCACCAAAAAATACTTCAACCTCTTTAAAGTGAATATTTCAAACATAATGGGAATGAAATAACTGAAAATTCTTGAATTCTAAATTATTTCAAGATAATATTTTTAAGGAAACTTAGCATGTACTAACACATTACGATAATCTCAACATATTCCCCCAAGATAAAAAAATAAATTCTGACTATGAAACACTCTTTGGAACCGCTCTTCAAAGTATGAAACTAAGTATAGTTGAAAACTAATGTTACTGCTAAATGTGGCGAGGAGATTTTTTTCCCCACCACCCGACATCATCATCATCATCATAGCATCACACGCCGCGTGATGTAAAGGATCTCTGAGATTCCACCACTCATATCATTCCTGTACTTTATCTTCCACAAATCCCCACTCACCTCTAGCCCTTCTTCTTACAGTTCTCATCCAAGTATCTTTTGGGTCTTCCAACTCTTCTGACGCTCACAGTTGCCAGCGGACACTATCTCCCGTCCTATTCTTCCAGGGCTTGTGCGAAGGATATTTATCATGTACGTACATATAGAACTTCCGTCATTCCCTGAATGGTATTGCTTCTATCTACCTCGCCATCTTAATATTCTTCTTATTCTTTATTCTCAAATCGACAAGATATTCTATACACTCACACACACATACACACCCACACACACACACACACACCACACACACACAGCACACATATATATATATATATATATATATATATATGTATATAATATATATATATATTATATATATATTCAGTCATATCATCATTCATGTCAATATAACAATGCAGATCGTACTAGAGTTTTACACACACACACACACACACACACACACACACACACACACACACACACATATATATATATATATATATATATATATATATATATATATATATATATATATATATATATATATATATATATATATATATATATATATATATATATATATATATTGTACATACACTCCCCTTTCAACTTGATTCCGTTACTCCTCAATCTGAACCTGAGATGCTCCCTTTCTGACCTTTCCTTTTCTATGGGTGTCTCTACCTCGGGCAGACCTCCCGTAGGGCTCAGTAACGCAGGACCACTAGAGTTCCACAAAAGTTTTATAAGTCTTTACAATAGTCAACAAAAGTCCGACAAAAGACTATACAGCGTGTAGGGAGGAGGACGAAGTGGAGGTCATCTCTGGGGATGTCATAATGGTTCTCAGGTTCAGTGTCTGTGGTTGAACACCACACTTCCACACACACACACACACACACACACACACACACGCACACACAAGACCACTCTCCATGACGATCAAAAAAATCCGGATGAGCAAGCTGGAGGCAAGACGCCGTAATAGGAAAAGGAAAACAGTATATTTACAACATACCACTGGCATGTCCAACAGAAGCTAATGAGAATTAAATATGGAAAGCAGACAAACGCATTTAGACTGGGGCCTGAGGCCACTCGATGTTTGAAAAACACCAGTAAATGTAACCATGCGTTATGAAAACATTGTACTGACGAAATGATAAAAAAACCACAAACCCTCTAATTAAATTAATATATCCATTACAACTAATGGGCACAAAAGCAACAGACAAAGAGAGAGGAGCCATTTACATTACAAACTAATTTTTGGTGGACGTATATATTAAATGAGTTTGCGCAGCAAGAATCAGCGTGAAATAACATACACAAAGAGCGATATCTAACTTATGGGTGTTAAAAAGCTTAAGACTTTGGAAATAAAATAAAAATGAGTAAAGATTTGCAGAAATGTAGCTCTTCATTATATATATTTTAATTAAACTAAAAGAGGTTCCATGCACATTTCCTTTACTTTTTACTAAAACGCGCGTTTATTTTTTTCAAATTTATTACTAGTGGAAAAGAATGCAGGTTATTTATTGCACTTTGATCGCACTTAATCTGGACGAGAAGAAATACAAACTGAATCAAGACTTTTCTGAAAATATCAACGTTTAAATGGTCAGATTTTTCACCTTCTCAATAATACTCAAGGTTTAGAGATTCGACAGACAAAAATATAAGGTGAACAGCAGCCAGCAGGAGGCCAATGAAAGAGGAACGCAACAGACTCACGGAGGCATCGGCCATAAAAATGAATGGTTCCGCAAGTATATACGAAACCCACCTCAAGCCACTGTAAATTCCACGGTAACCGAATGTATACACATAAACAGGTATAATGCGAACCAGGTAAGCGCAAGGAGACACCGGATTTGTTCGCCCAGCATCTTTTCCTTTTTCTTTCTTGATTTCGCGTCCGTGGGAACCTTCCTTGCTTTGCCCGAGCAATACCCACACAGAGGGCACGTCTTAGCTCACAAAAGCAGGCGGGGAGGCGCTGCCTTCCCAAATCGGAGAGGGAGACGAATTGCATTTGTAAGAGTGAAAGCAGCTTCCTGCCGTCGCGTCGGAGGGATGATCAAATGGTCACTTCGCTTCCGGATGCTGTAAAAACGTAGGCCCAGAGGAATCGTACTGTCGAGTGAGGGGGGGTGGGATGGGGGAGGCCGGGACAATGAGGCAAAGGTATTTATTATAATATATTGCGGTTGAGCACCTGGGCGATAGGGAGGGAAACTTACGGTTACCATACCTGTAGGCAATTTATGCTCTTTGAAATTCTCGACTGAAATACGTTACTTACGATGCACAGACTACTGCGCTATTAACACAAATATATTCTTAATTCATGAGCGGTTTGTTTTCTGTTTTAATACCTCATGATATATCCTTTTCACTATGTCCAGATTATAGTGATATAATGAAATAAATAGAAAGTTAAATCGACCATTGCTACAGGTACGACTACCACTACTAATGATGTTGCTGCTACTAACCATTGTCAAAAATGAATTCTTTCATAAAATTTGCGTTCAGGCCATTAGATAAAGCACAACAATGTAAACAGAAGCAACCATAAAAAATTTAGTGATGTTTTTACAATCCGTATTCATGACAGATACGCGATATGCTATTCGAAATTCGGATTTTTACAAGGGAAAGCTAAAAAATGAAAATCTATTTGTGTTTAAAAACTAAATGAAAGTAAGTTTCATTCTAATATCTTTTGGGTCTCATATAAAGAGAATATAACTAAATCGAAACCTTAGAATCGATAAGAACTCGCCATTGAGAGTTTCTCTTCAATACCATTCCAGAAATGAAAGAGATGAAACACAAAAT
>NC_061107.1:63066012-63098512 GCF_015104395.2 Macrobrachium nipponense
GAAAGGGAGATAAAACCTTTACGGCTTCAGTTTCCATTGACTCCAGAGGCCGAAAACAGTTGTCACGCGGTTTCTTGGTCCCCCTCACAGCGTGGGGCACGGGGTCTACCCAAGAAGACTGACCACAACGAATACCTCAGATGGCATTCTCGGTGCCCTCGTAAATTGCTTTTAGGCATTGTTCACTTGGGACCAACTTTTTTTTCCCTTTCGGTGTCCTTCACCTCACACCCGCCGCTCTTACCTGTTCATACACGCAAACACTTTTGGTTCGCTTGCTTACGTCACTTTATGCCCAGGTAATGCAAAGGTTGACGATCTTATTTTTCATTAAAGGGCGTGAAAAGAATTTCACAAATTCCGGGAGAGTAACAAAATCCCCTTTCTTATGCCACCTTCAAAAAAGAAATACGAAAAGCGTCTGTATATGAAACATTTCTTGTAACAATAAGCTGTTACCAATAAAGCATATTCATTCTTGCAAGTATATATATGACTAAAGTAAACATATACTTACACTGACTAACACACATAAGCAAACACGCACATAGGCACTTAGTAAATGACAGCGAACCATTACTGGGCTGAAACCCAGGGGTTTGGAAGGACGGATCTATTGAAACCTTATCATAATAAACAGTTGTGGATTATTTACTATTTACCAATACAACGATGCAAATTTTAGCATATTTTATAAGCATCGTCATAGACAGCTATATTAGTTCAATTTGCTTAGGTTGACTTTATAATATGGCATATGGAAAAAAAAAAGGAAGAGATCACAATTTTTTTTTTTTTTTTTTTTAGATAAAAGGGATAAGGACTAGAACTGCAGGAATCCAAAACCTCTCAGCGGCCTTCAGGCTCAAAATGAACTTCTGAGGACATAAAGAAAATGAAGAAAGGATCCAGACTCCCAAACTGTATGAAAAGGAATGTATTTCTGTGTCACAACACCAGTTGCAGAACTTCAAATCCTTAGCTTCACTTCAAATGTGGCTTGTCCTTAAATGTAACATATTCAGTGCTAATGTACTAAACGATAGTTATTAGCAAGCTATTGTCTTTTTAGTTCTAGAATCTGCCTAACAAAGAAAGTCAATACAAGAGGACCACATTTTCAAAAGTAAGGAAGTCAAGGATGAACTTTTAGAACTCTGGGTCCTCTTCACAAGCATGCTAAATTCCTAAAGATTCTTTTAAAATATTTTATAGGTCAGTTTGGTTCTTCAGTCTTAAAAAATCAACCTAAGTAAACAAAACTGTGAAATCAATAAAAGATCACTCGCACAATTGAGGTTATCAACAACATGAAAAAGCAAAACGTCAAATACGAAATAGGTCTCATTATCCCACCTTTCCCACAATTTGGATCTGCTCACCTCATTGTTGAGGGCGTTTTGGATAAGGGATTCCTGTCATTTCTTAGTTGGCTGAGCAGACTTGACACGGTTTACCTAACGATGATTTTTACAATGATCTAGGCGGTTTCGTATGAATGCCTTCGTTGCAGAATAGCGGGGAGGAGTTAGTGAAGCTCTCAGAATTCCATAAGGAAATACCTGTCACTGATCATTATTCCATCTTGATTGGCATGAAATATTTTTGTCCGTCCATAACTAAATTTTACATGAAAATCCAAGATACAAACATTATTTCCTTATAAAGTCAATCAAGTTGATAGAGGAAACATGAGTCAAAGAAGCTATAAGAGGAAATGCCAGTAGGTAGGTACTCTTTCCTCCAGTTGGGAGGTCGTAACAGCTTCAACTTTATAAGCAACTGAACCGATTTCTGCGAAGATGGTCGAGTTTCAGCTGCCATTGTGCCTTTTGATATATAGAACGCGTAAAGTATAAAAACGTGAGAGGTAGTTTGAGGAATGGGAGGGGAAGCGTGATGAAGAGAGAGAGAGGAGAGGAGAGATAGAGAGAGAGAGAGAGAGAGAGAGAGAGAGGCTGTTGGAGAGGAAAGGGGAGGGGGAAGGGGGAGGCAGAGGTTGGCTGGGCGCGGGGTAAAGGGAGCCACAGGGGTAGTGTGGGGGGTGGGGGAGGTCGTCGCCCCACTTTGATCGCTCCTAATCCCTTTATGTGAATCGAAACTTCGGTACTGGTTTGTGTGTGAGCGCACGTGTGTGTACGATCATGTACGTGCGCGCAAAATCACGTTGTTGTAAAGATGCTCTATTTTTGCCATTTTCTGTATGGGAACCATGATATGGATATGTAATCTATAAACACATTCTTTTACTAGACATTAAATTACGTTTTGTCATACTTCGGTTAAAGTGTCTTGTATCCTCCAAACAGCAGATATCGATGAAGATAATAAGACGTCCTCATAACAACAAAACTCTAATGGCAGTGAATAATGTCTATATCAACTTACACGGAAAATTTGAATTCGGTAACGCGGGTTCATCATATTAATAACTATTGGTATTTAAATTATGTGAACTATCACAAAATGACTACAACTATTAATAATATGAAACAATAATAATAACCATCATCGCGTATACTTCTTATGAGGCACCTAGCTATATAAGAGATGAGGTTTTTGCTGGCTTCGAGGAAACTGATAAAACCAAAACTACCAAGCAAAAAAATATTCATAACTGACCAGGATTAAAGGAAAGATTCCAGGCGAATCCTTGATTCCATTTTCCTTGTTTTTATTGCTCCTCCTCTTTCTCTTCTGAATCCAGCAACACTCAATTACCATAAATCATGAGGATCTTGATCCGGTTAAAGCCGAACCAATTCGACCTTCCCATCCAACTGCCACAAACAGCGTCTGCAGCCGATATATTTCCCACGGCAAGTCAATCCCAGTTTACAGGGCAGAACCGCAATGAGATAATCCGCGGAAGATATAATCCACTATTCCCCCTCCTGCCTTATTAGCATCAGTCGCATCAAGGATGCAAAGCTCTCTCTCTCTCTTTCTCTCTCTCTTTTCGTGTTATAGCAGTCGCATGTTTGAGCGAAGCTACAACGTTGCTAGATGTAAATTCACTGAGCTGAAATGCTTTCAGAACGTTAGTGTGTCATTTACGTGATGACAGAAATGTGAACAGGAAGAATGTTGCCATGAAGTTACAATGGATGTGGTTGAAAAGATGGAGTGATGTTACTGTGTGAGAGGTGTAAGGTTGTTACTATATCATGTATGCAGCTGGAATACTATGATGTAACTATGCTTGCAGCACGAATAAGGGTGTGATGTAGCGATGGACTTAGCAGGAATATTATAAAGATGTGTGTTCGTGTGTAGCTCAAATGTAGGGAATGGATGTGGATATGGTGTTGATATGTGACGGGCTACAACTGGAATCTGATGCAACAAATATTAGAATCCTAATAGCCGCGTGTTGACGTTATAAGCCGACTCCGAGATCCTGAAAGGAATTTTGTGCAACTGGGTATCGAACACAGGCCTTATCTGATCGCAATAAATTACTCCCCGCTCCGATTCTTACGTAAGAAACAAGGCCGATCTCATGGCGTAAGAACGAAAGGAAAAGAAATCTGCTGCGGCCAAGCGTAAGAATCTTTCCTGTTGTAGACAACTGCTTACTTTCAAGTCATACAGACTCGTGTCTTGAAATACCAGCATTAGAACAGGTATTCAATGTATATTTCAGTTTACACTGCATACTGCAGATTGTTAACAAAACATCGCAGAAACACAGTAAGATTGGAGGGCACGACAACCATGTAATCGTGTATCTCTTTAAACCTCTGTCTGAGAAAATAATAAATAGATACAAAATGGAGAGAGAGAGAGAGAGAGAGAGAGAGAGAGAGAGAGAGCTGCATTGTCCTTATTACTAATTTTCTATCCAATTTTGACAAAATAATATAACAACCCGCCCCGTTTCCTCTCATACAAATTGCAGAGGTCAAAGTGACACAACACCTACCATACCTATATGCTGTGAAAAATGGAAAAGAGTTGTTCGGTTGTTAAAACGAGATATTCCCGGTGAATGGGAAGGCTTCTTAAAGGTTTCTTAGCCGAACTGTCTCGAGAAGAAAAGCAGGGAAATATAGCAAAAGAAATGACTATATGAACTTTTTTAATCTCAAGCAATACCCACGTTTGAGATTCCTTAATCATGTCTTAGACAATGAGTGGGCAAACTCTTCATTCAGGTCATAATTCTTTTGTATCTTGGGCATTCATTAAGCACTAGCAATAATTTGAATGCATTATTTTGATAAGTAATGCTATGCTGAAGATTTAGATTCAGTTGACCTTGGCTAAAGAGATATCAGTCATCATTCTATTGGAACAACTTCCTCATCAAAATAACAACTAGCGTGCTTTTTAATATTTGGAAGCAATTCTGAATCTACATTCAATTCATTGATTGATTACTACACTTAAGTAAAATGAAGATGAAATGGGTACATTTTTGCAAAGCAATAATACTTCTTAAACCGTGGGACGGATGGAAAATTTCTCGATTCAGGTTCCGTGGTTCAAAGAGAAAACTAGGCACTATTCATTGATTTGTTTTTTTATTTTAGTGTGTGTATGGGCGTGAAGGGATTAAACATGTTGCTTGTGAGCCTTCTACGTAACTCATTACGAAGCGGTTAATATTCCAGAAGTTCTCTAAATATGGCTCTAGCGTTGAAACATAATTTCATTTTTCGCCTTTACTAGCTATTTCCTTTTTAAATCTCAGAATACAAATGCGTCGCTCATTTAATCATTCGTCCTTCGCAAAGGTATACCCCACGCTCTCTAATCACCTTCCTTGAAAGCAACACTGATTGCACCAAACGATCTCTCTCTCTCTCTCTCTCTCTCTCTCTCTCTCTCTCTCTCTCTCTCTCTCCTGCGAGCCCATTTCTTGGGCATTGGTCACAGGCCGTCAAAGGCCGTGGCGGCAAGAGCGACCGCAGCCGCCGCCCTTCCCTTCCACCCTCCCCGGCCATTACGACTTCACGGGACCGACATTTTGACGTTTGATATAAGGGTTCAGTTTCATTTATGACGTTTACACGTTACGCAATGGCGGCCTTTTTGCCTTCTTAAACGGAAAGAAAGACGGAGATGGAATTTTCATTTGGGCGCATTTTACCTTGTTCTTACGTTACAGTCTGCACTGAATATAAGAAAACGTGTCATGTATCTGTATTCTCTCATTGTCCAGAAAAAATTATTTTAATTTATCGGTGTATTCTTATCTATAACTTTATTCTTTTGAGGAAGTGCGCCACGAAATGTCGCCGCTCCGCGTTGAAGTATGTCTTTTGCATGATTTTGCACGGCTTATGTTTGCCCCAAGAATATTCAATCCCCACTCAATTTTACACAGCCTTTATATCTTTTTAAATATAAGGTCACGAGTAGTCTATTAAAATTAAACTCAGTTCACCACTGGGAATATCTTACACCTAAAAGGAGTTGTATATGATAAGTCCTCTACGCCAGACAGAATCGAACCTATTCATTTTGAAGTTTTAATTAGGGTAAAACTTATTGTCACTCGACTGCCTGTTCCCACCAGGCACAGGCTGGAATCCTTGTCGGGTTGAACTTATCATACATAATACTCTTGGGATGTAAGTCTCTCTCTCTCTCTCTCTCTCTCTCTCTCTCTCTCTCTCTCTCTCATCTCATATATATATATATATATATATATATATATATATATATATATAAAATGAAGAGGTGATAGATATATATATATATAATATATATATATATAAATATATATATATATATATATATATATATATATATATATATATATATATACACACACACAGAAAACCACTGGAAATGTGAAATTGAAGACCAGGTACTAAGCACTTTCTCGTATTAAGTACACATTTTTGAGGTAAAAAGTATTGTGTATCATAATACACAAAGGTACTTGGTATCCGGTCTTTAAATTACACCTTTCCAGCAGTTATCTACGTATATATTTTTCACGTGCAGTTTTGTGACTTTATTAATGAGATATAACATAGATTAAGATTGTTGCTTCAGTTACACTGCCCAGCATTTTTGACATTTCAAACTACATCACTTCTCACCCCCATTCCTATCGGGACTGCACTTGGACTTGAAGGGCATCGGAAGTGTCTGTATTCATTCTAGTGACCCCAAAAACTATGGATTGGACACTAGTATCTGTTGTTTTATATTAATTTTACGTCGCCCCCTTCCCACCCCACTTCCTATTGGGGTTGAACTTGGACTTAAAGGGCGTCGGGAGTGTCACTATTCATCAGCGACCAAGAAGACTATGGATTAGACTTATTATTTGTCGTTTTCGGTTATTTTTACATGTCACCTCCTTCCCACCCTTTCTCACCCCACCACTTCCTATCAGGGCTAAACTTGGATTTAAAGGGCATTGGGAGTATCAGTATTCTTCTCAGCGACCTCGAAAACTGTAGATTAGACACTAATATCTGTTGTTTTCAGTTATTTTTACACGTCACTACTTCCCATCCCTTCCCATACCCCCTTCCTATCGGGTCTGAACTTGGACTTACAGGGCATCGGGAGTATCACTATTCATCTCAGTGACCTCGACAACTATGGATTAGACTCTCATATCTGTTGTGTAATGGCTATTTTCACATTTCACCCTCTTCCCACACACTCCTAATATTATGTATACCAAATTTGGTTAAGATTGCTCATTGTGTTTCAGATTTATGTTGGAACATATACACACTACATACATCCATTTCTATATATACAGAAGATAGAGAGAGAGAGAGAGAGAGAGAGAGAGAGAGAGAGAGAGAGAGAGATTGTGTGTGTGTGTGTGGTGTGTGTGTGTGTGGGCGTAAGTGAAACTGCAATACATCACAAGAAGATCTAAAGATTTAAAACTTGATAATCTAGAAATTATTTTAATTTGGAAACAGATATAAGATAATGGTATATTGCAACTTGTCGTTAAGATGTGACGTTATCACAACATGTGCACTGTTAAATAAAAAACGTAGATATTCATTCTCCTTTTTTCATTATTTACAGAGAGAGAGAGAGAGAGAGAGAGAGAGAGAGAGAGAGAGAGAGAGAGAGAATCTACAAGGATCATTTTAATCTTTCATCCGACCGATTAAAAAATATACAAGCTAAACGGGCTTGAAGACCAATCGTATTAGTAATGCATGTACCAGACAAAGGACCCACATATGTATTCTAATATGTGAAGGATCATGAACGTGGTACACATATCTCGTAATTACTCTACCAGAAATAACAAATTAAAAGCTTCATCTCTGCAGACCGAACATTTATAATCAATGGCCTAACTACATATTGATACGAAGGAAAAGAGAAATAAAACAGGTCAAGATAAATGTGAATCAAATTAGAAAATACTATTCGTATGTTACTAACGTGTTTGTGACTCACTACATTTACAGCAATGATGATCAATTAACTCTGAATGTACAGCCCAAATTACAACAATCCTTAAGACCCTGATGACTTCGAAATCTTCCAACACTGCACAATCAGTGCGTTAACCTTCGCATTCGTTTTATTACTCTTTCAGTCGTCAGTGACTTCATTAAATGCCTTCGATTCTTAGTCCAGGGAGTTTTCAAGTTTACAATTTAGAATAAGTGTTTTTCTTCTTAGCCTTAAGGCAGGTTTCTCCTGCTGCCTACAGGCAGGCATTTACTAAAAGTTGTCGTGAAGTAGAAGGAAAACATTAAAAAAAAACTCATTTAATTTCATAAACGACGCGTTTGCTTACTTTATCTTTCTATATCGACTTCCGTGCTACGACTTCAAAGACTGCAATGGCAGACCAGATCAAAATGTGTAACACAAGAGAATTGTATTGATCAAAGCATACGTGAACGTCTCATGATTTTCATCTCCATTGCGATGCGAAAGAGGGCCATTTGCTATTCAGGCATGAAAACTGTTTCCATTCTATAATAAAATTGGAGTTTCTAATTTTTAATGCCATGTTTTTTCCTCGTAAAATGCAATTATAATGTAAGATTCACAAAAGGAAGCTTTCAATCAAAATACAGTGGTATCCCATGTCCAATAAGTGACAAGATCAAACTCGGTGAGGCTTCGTGTCAATCCTAGTCGCTGCATAACTCTGAGATCTGTCATTACATTTGGTACGTCCGGTCTACATTCCCAACATGATTATCCCTCTCTCTCTCTTTTAGTTTGTACTTTATTAAGATAACATTCTAACATATGTAGTCTAAGAAATTCAAGGAACTAACACTGCTTAACGATTACTTTTGAACAATTGGATTTCATAATTTTCTTTGCATAAAACCAAGAGAATAATATTGCGGTATCCTATACACATTTTTGAGGCCAAAGTCGCAAAAAATTTAAACTTAAACATTTACACAAACACAAACATACACTTCTCTCTCTCTCTCTCTCTCTCTCTCTCTCTCTCTCTCTCTCTCTCTCTCTCTCTCTCTCTCTCTCAATAGTAGGAATCACAATCCTACGCCAGGGAGAGTGAATTTATTTGTCCACTTTTTCCCCTTCTCTCTTTCTCTCCCTCCTATTCTATCTTCTAAAACGGACCTCCTCTCCCAGTTCCCTTTTTCCTTCAAGCACATACCTAACACTCAGTCGAGCGGAGAAGGACGCAGATCTCCGGGAACATATTATGTGTCTCTCGTGTGGGATGGCCTGGAATTAAAAGTTCCACGATGCACGCATTGGTGTAGGTTCCCGCGTGTGCAAGCAACATGAGCATCTTTTATTGTTCTTTTCGATTAGGTAAGAGGAAGATCGTGTGCATTCCAGGATTGCGAATGAAGAGCAAACGTAGGACAATATAAAGAGCACTCATACTTCATATTGTTGATCAAATAATGGTGGAGCTGCCATTTAAAATGTTTTTCATTCCAAAAATATCATAAATTAAAAAAAAACCTATGGAAATGTTTAAAATCAATGTGAGAAATCAACAAAGATCTTCTGTCAGTATTATCCATATGTCCAAAAATAATATGAAAAACGACTTATAAAGCGAGATGGAATAACGAATAAGAGAACGCCGGTCGAATACCGAAAGATTATCCTCATGGAGTCGTCATTCATGCCACGTAACATCTGGTGACTCTGATGATATAGTACAAGATACCAAAACCCTTTTCTTCTAATCCCGACTCCCCGCTGCCAACACCGCCACCGCTCCCGGTGAGAGTTTTTCTCTTCCCCGCAAGGCCTCGCAGCTCCAACCCATCCATACCGGGAGAGGAAAAACCATTTGTTAACGAACAGAATTTGGCCATTAGACTTACAACGATGAGACAAACTAAGAATAAAAGAAAAATACATTAGTGGACTTATTTCAAACAAAAACAACCGCAAATAACATCACACAAAGTCGTCGTGTCATTAACTAAAGAGACCGTTGGAGGCCACTAGAAAATGCAACTCTCTCTCTCTCTCTCTCTCTCTCTCTCTCTCTCTCTCTCTCTCTCTCTCTCTCTCTCTCTCTCTCTCCCAGAGAAGGTAGATATATAGAGAGGCGAGCAGAGAAAAAACCAGTAGCGCGAACGACGCTTCCATGTTCTCTTCTCATTAATTGCTTTTAATCCTGTGACATTCATCGCACAGGGCTGGAAGAACCAACCACCAAGTGACTTGAAGCGCGGAAACTCAGACAGAGATGGGCTTTACAAAGCGGAAGGAATAAACCTTTCATTTCTTCACCTTTGTAGCATTTTGAAGTGGAGTCATACAATAAGCGGATACAACTGTTGTAACGCCAAAACTTTAATCTAGAATATGACTTTCAACTCAGCCATACAATAGGCGAGAATCGAAATATCTGAAATGGCAAAAGTGGCCGAAGTGGATTGCTCTAATCTCTGTTCTTGTGAAATTGAACGGAACGAAATTATAAGATCAATATGCAACATTTTTGTATCGGTAAAAAAATTTGATCCCAGACATTTTATTATTTGTCCTGAAGCGAACATTAAAACCAGCGGCACTCGGCGATTCAATTTGATCTGAGGGAGACCGAAACCATTTACTTACTTTTAACTCCCATTTTACGATGACCTATAAGGTCTAGACAAATACATTAAGCCGAATGACTTTATTAATTTCCGACGGGTCTCGGGGGAGGGACAACAGCAGGATGAGGTAGCATCTTCTTCGGCAGTGGAAGAAGATGAAGGAGGAGAACGAAGAGTGGTTTTTTGTTTACTAGTCCTCGGGTAAAAGGGTGGGCGGCGACACAGAGTTATGCCTTAATGGAGACCTTCGGGAAGAAGACGAAAACGAGCCAAAAGTGGAAGACAGAGAAGTCAAAGCAAATAGTCTCGTGCAAAAAGTTGGAATTTCGTTCCCTAATCGACGCTGCAGAACTTCGAGGGAACAAACAAATAGACGGCGGCAGGAATTCTACACCGAGGGACAGAGTTACTCAAAACAACGAAGGAGAAAACGAGTGACTAAGCTTCAGGAATATTCATCTTTGTTTAACTGAAATGACAAGTATATGACGATACCTTCACTTCTTCTTATATGGTTAAATAAAGCACCCACATGAAGGCATTCTCCATACTTGTGAACGTCATTATTAAAAGGTACTTCCTAATAACGATCACAGTCATGAAAAGGGGACACCATTAACTTGCCTATGAAGCACCACATAATTGAATGTCCGTACAGGTATGTCCCTACTGAGAATGCTATACGTGTGGAAGCCTCCATGAAAATCTGTTTTCAAATAGTTTCCTTCGTGGTATGAATGATTAGTGCGATGCCCGTATAGCAATGAATCAAGCCAGTCAATTCACCAACAGAAGTATACTGAAATGCAGATGAGAGTAAAAACAATGAAATGAAAATATATGATTGGAGTAGACATAGATACACATAAGATGAGAAATATGTAAGTCAAGCAAGTCCAGACACAGGAGCAGGACGCTTTGAGGAGGTGTTACAAGCCCTTGTAATCGTACAAAGATCAAAATTCTCAGCACTGTCTGGGTAACCACTAAACACCGTTATTGTAAAGAGGACGAAAAAGAAAAATAAACTATATCATTAGTATATTTGTTTAAAAAGGAAAATTGAATAAGTGAAATTATGAAACTTTGTAAATAGGAGAAATACACTAAATCACAATTTCATATTTTTTATAGAAAAGGAAACCGCTACTTTGTCACGACAATATGAGTCATTCCTGTGAAACTTCGTCAGCCACTTACAAGAATAATATTCCAGAAATGTATGATGATCAAAAAGTATTGTTACCATCATCATTGTTGCTTCAAGAAGCCATATGAAAAATATCCATGTTTCTGGAACTATCTGATGTATTTTACGAGCTATGAAAACGAACGTTTGAAGTAGAAAAATTTACTACGTTTGGTACAACTCAAAATCGCAAGTAAATTGTTACCGATGCGTAGTGAACTCTGATGTGGACCAACGCTGCGACCCCAACGATATCAATGAAGTCTCGGTTACATTAGTGCGAATTCATATCCCACTGACTAATCCATTCACTGATTCGCCCCAGAACTCCGCAAAGACTTGTTTTCTATTAGGGGAGAGTGAATAAGGGCAACAGCAACCCCAACATCTGCATAATGTATTGTCTTTACCTCAAGGCCGCTAGTCTGGTCTCAGGCTCGGTATAAACTGGAAAGGAGAATTTCTATATCCAGAACTTTCATCTAAACAATATTCATAATTTTTTCAGATTCCTAATATGACACTCAAGTTTTGAAACTATCAGACATTAGGATGGGAAGGGAAGTCGAAACACCACACCCAACTTTCCTTACCGTTTTCACAACATGCTATAATTTGAGTTAACCTTCAATCTGGGCAGTCTGTACTTGTACAATAATTCATAAATATTCTCCATATTGTGTAAATATCAAGCACACAACGATGAAATTACATTCCGCTCAAAACAAAATGGTAATCAGGATTGCAAATAAGGCAGCTGATCAAGCACGAAAGCTCTACAGGCAAGCATCGGCACGCTCCTCAATATTTACTTGAACAACAGCAGAGAAGACGCAGACGCGTTTACGGTTTTTATTGGGGCGTTTTTAGAAGCTGGTCCTCCAGGTGACCTATTACGCCAGCAGCAGAGTAGCCGAAACACTAGCAGAGGAAAAAATCAATATCAAAATAAGAACGTGGAAAAAAGGGGGAACAAACCGTAAACTACAGTTGCAGATAATTTTTTTTTTTTATATTAAAGCAATTACGTCAGTCATGAAATCACTTGTGCTCTTATGGTCATCAATATTTCAGTAACTGGATTCACCATGAAAATGACAGTTTCTTACTTTAGCTAATTTAATATTCTCCGTTAGAGCCCCTAGTGACGTGATCAGAACCAAACAAAATCCAAATATATTTTGGGGAGCTCTCAAACTAGGCCCAAGGGATGTTGGGTTTATCTAATTTCTAAATTTACGGGGTGGAAAGTGGAGGTGACGGGGCGGGTACGGGGCGGGGGTGAGGGGATGGGGAGGCTGGAATAACTGAACTAATGACAATATCCAGCGCATGGAAGCTAAACTGTACAGTAAGCATCTATGTAGCCTTGTTATAAATTTCATCTTTTCTTTTTCATTTATACTGATGTGAAATTCATAATATAATTACCATGTTTACGACCTTCTTGTGTTTGGTCACGATGGCTGCACATACTACATTTTGGAATGAAAAGCCAAAATTTTTCTTATGAAAAACATGAATGACAGGTAATGAAGTCTTTAATAAGACAAAGCCGCACAGTGTAAGAGCAAGGAAATGGCCTTCAAGGTTAGAAATTAACACTATAAAAAAATTAATTCATGTCCAAGAAATCTACACAATAACAATACTTGCGTTACCTAAGCATAAAGAAATTAATTATGCCCACAAAAAGGTCAAGAGCTAGAAGAACACACTCATAGTGAATATACTACCAGTACAATCAAACACAATTTGAAGAGGCCTAAACGTTTGTTAAGAAAGTCAGAATTTCCTCCAATTGAGAAAATGCTGTAAAAGAAATGAGATAACTATCATGAAAGACTGAAACACTGTATTAAAAACAAGGTAGTGAATGATCTGATTAGAGATCATTACACATTAATAGCTAATTTGGCAATCAGTCTTCTCACTATGAAATTATGTTATTCTTATTCCTATTAATGAATGGCGTAGTACACATATCAAAAGTATATGCGTATATATATATATCTATATATATATATATATATAATATATATATATATATATATATACATATGAATATTATGTTTGTGTGCGAGTGTGTTGAGAGAGAGAGAGAGAGAGCGAGAGAGAGAGAGAGAGAGAGAGCCACCTATATTTCAGTCCTGGAAAGATGGACAGAGTTAAAGTTTGGTGTACCTTCAGATTTAGTTACCAGAATTATATATATATATATATATATCTATATATATATATATATATATATTATATATATATATATATTATTATATATATCTATGTCATCGTATGCTCGTGAATGACGATAATGATGATGTTGATTGTTATCTAAAAATGAATAAATTGTAGTCCATTATGTTACATTGATAGAGGAGAGAGAGCCACGCCCAACTACAGTACGCCAGGCCATAATCTTCCGCTATACATAAAGTGTTGCATAATACATTTGCACCTCATAAAAGGTCAACTAACTTTTTATCTAAGCTAGGCGTCACACAGGCCCACCTATAGTAAATGTTCGTTCTAAGACTATTTAGTAAGGGCGGACTTGAGGAATGTACCGTTTAGTAATGTGGTCTTAAGAATCTATCGTCATAATTCCAAGTTACGAAGATGAAAGATTGCTAAAAAATGTCTTGTAATTTGTAAGGAGATGCCATTTTCATTACTAAGGCAAATGGAACCACAATTCAAAATAATGAAATGTATGATTAAAATGCCCGTAAACGTTCCTAAAATATATGAATAATGTATTAATAATGTAAACATTATTAATGAAAAAGCATAAAACAAAAAATTTTGCATGTCACAGTTATAAACTACGGTTAAATCAATTGGAACGCTAATTGAAATTCTCGTGAATCATGATTTAGAATATAAATTTGTCACCCATTTTACTCTACTTAACAATACCGTGAATATGGTTATAGTAGTTGGCATCACACTAAATTAATGACCATGGCATTTACGTCTAAAAACTTGTAAAAGCTGCAATCCTTCGAAAAGTTATCCTTAATACCTCTTGATATAATTTGGCACAAGTTAAGTATATCTTTGTTTAACCAGACCACTGAGCTGATTAACAGCTCCCTTAGGGCTTGCCCACAATATTAGATTTTTATTTAGTACGTTGGTAGGAACCAATTGGTTACTTAGCAACGGGACCTACAGCTTATTTAAGGATCCGAAACACATTATATCGAGAAAGGAATTTCTAATCACCAGAAATACATTTCTCTGATTCCACGTTGGCTGCAGCTGGGAGCGAAATCTGCTACCAGATCGGTAGGCGAGTACGCAACCGACTCGGCACGATATAGAGTACCATACACTGACCGTCACCCCCCTGGACCAAGAGTTGGACGATACTGTGAAAGCATCGACGAAGCATCAGTAGAAGTATTCTGGACCCGCCAGAACACTTGTTGAATCATTGCATTTTACCTGTTCTCCCTCTAGTTTATGCCTGTAAAGCATTCAGTCCCGAGCAAAAGTCCTTAAACATTCATGCCATAGGTATTGTACTCTCATCACCCAACTGGCATCCTTTAAATTAGGTTCACATTCTACGACATTCCTCTGAGTGATTCCCTGCTATTTGTAGGAACAGGCTTAGGACACAATTCTGTATACGTTGAAAATACGAGGCTATAATTTCTCTCACTACTTGCTATTCCATCCCGTTACAAATTTAAGTTTAGAAAGTGATTGCTCCATTTTGGATGCTAAGTCCATCTACCAAGAGATTAAAGGATATGACGATAATATCACCTACGTAAATGATTAGAAAGTCAAATAGTCTAGCTGCAGCGTTTTCTTTGTGTCCATAATCACACCAGTTCCTTATGAATTACTTGCAGTTATCTACAACTAAGGTTTATAAACAAATTTTCAGACCTTGTTAAAAGCGCAACATGAGCTACACCTATGGGATAAGGCAAGGCCAAACATTGAATATAACCCTTTGTTCTCTCAGTTATACGTAATGTCACACAAAATGACATCTTGTAAAAAAGAAATTATTCGTATGTTTTACAAGGCGCCATACATTGTAAGACATTTAGAAAGGGTTACAAGCTTTTCTGGCTTCTGCCAATCGCTCGCTTTAATTACTTTGTATCTTTGTCACAAATCTATGAAAGGTTTGATCAATCTTGTCAGGATACAATGCTGCAATCATAAACACATCTCACTGCCATATCCCCATGATTTCAAGACCCACACCGGTGTCACTGCGGCCCTAACCAGAACGTCTCGACTTCTGCTATTATCATTAACGTCGCCTTGTAACCGGTCATTGACATTAAATCTTGTTTTAACTTTAACAACAGAGTGGAAGACAGCTTTGTTCTCCAGTACATCTGACAAACTGAAGCAATTTAAACAATGACCATCAGCTTTATTATTATTATTATTATTATTATTATTATTATTATTATTATTATTGTGGTTAAAAAACAAAACTGAATATTTCTCATGGATTTGTCACAAATTATAAGCGACAGTTGATTTCGTTATGAAAAGAGAATATCGTCAATTTTGACAAACGTCTTCTTTTTCCTCGCAGGCGCACGATACTTGAAAAGACAATGCTAGTTTCTGCACAGAAGGCACACTGCAATTCAAAAGCCCCTTTCCCTACCACTAAAGACCGTCAGGCAAGGACTGACTACTTGTTAGCAACATAAGTCAAAACCGACTACAAACAACAGTTAATGCAGCAACAGCAGGGGGTAAAGAGGACAAAAAGGTAAATTAATTACCCTTGTGACATACAAGACCAGCGGGGTAAATGGAGCAAACGGACATCAGCAGGTAGCGTCGGGGGAGCTATGCCGCCAGGCGTCGGGCTTGGGGTTGAGGGCTATGAGAGAAAAGATGGGAAGCGGCAAAGGAGAAGCAGCGATGGGAAAATACAAAATGAGGGCAGGAAGTAGTGCAAGGGGAAGGTCAGAAGTTGGGGGAGAAACACTGAAGAGGGGACGAGAGCAGCATGGGGAAAGAACGCAATGGAAGACTGGAAGAGGTAATATAACGGAAAACTGAAACACAGAGGGGAAGGAAAGCTTAGCGACAGGGAAGAGCGAGAAGTTAAAGAACCAAATAAAACGAAGGACATTAAGACAGAAGAAAGAAATGGAGAGAAAGAAATCACAGGGAGAAGAAGAAGAAGAAGAAGGAGAAGAAGAAGCAGTGAGGGAAGTGAGAGAAAGAAGCGAAGGAGTGGGCGAAGAGCAATGGAAGGCAGGAAAGATATCAGGCGAGAGGGAAGGACGAGGGGCCCAGCCAATTGGGCACAACCTCTCTGGGAGGAAAGAAAGATTGGGAGTGTAAATCTTTGTAAATCTTCTGTAAATCTAGACTGACGACGGCATCTGTTTGCCGGATAATAAGGCGAGGGGAGGCACTGCTTCCACAAAGAGGAACCGGGAGAAAAAGAGGAAGTTTCCATGTTAATTAAAAATCATTAAAAGATTAGGGTTAGGAGTGAGGCGAATATGGGGTGATCTACCATCTAATTTAAATTAGTTTCAGTCCCGATACTTCAACACGAGTTCAATACTCTCCTTGAGAGAGAGAGAGAGAGAGAGAGAGAGAGAGAGAGAGAGAGAGAGAATTATATCTTAGTATATTGATTTTATTAGTACAAGTCAAAGTTATGTTTTGTGAACCCTTTTGAAATTACTTGCCTTAGTATAATCATTCCCATCAAGTAATTGCGTCGTATGTACATACACGACCGAATGGAACAAAGAAAAAAACCGCATTGAGGTACGCATTTGAAATCACTGATATACGTACATGCCTCTAGCCCAGAAAGGAATACTATAGGAGCCCAGCGAGTGTGCTCAGTGTTTGAATATTCATTTCAAACGCCATTCATATTTCACGTAAGTTGTAAAGCAAACATAATGCAGGTTTTACTTTTACCAACAGAGATTGAGACGTTCTAAGCTGCTTTTAGAGGTCAGCAACAAAGCCAAGATAGACCGATATTTCAAGGAAGAAAATGGGAAATAATTCATTTTTCATCATCACAAATAGGCAATGAAGGAAAACGGCACGCGTGGTAATTGTAACAGATGACAATAGCAGTACATGAGAGAGAGAGAGAGAGAGAGAGAGAGAGAGAGAGAAGCAGTAATGAGGAATGATCCCGTCGTCTCATTTAGGCCTAATACTTGATTTCACCGGTGGAGGAGGGATTACAAGTACGAAGTCCGAGAGGGTAGTACCGGATTACCTTCCCCTATAAACACGGCAATATTACGTAGGTTTGGAGGATAATGTTACCGACTCCTTTTTAATTAAACATCGGACATCAGAGAGAACGTAACAAAAGCTCAAAAGCTTATAATATAATGAAAGCTCCCAGGCTAAGGCATTTTTAAATGTTATACCCGAAGTCATTAATTGAAGTACAGGGTATATCTCATATGAAAGTAAACATTCAAGAGCATAAAAATACAGATACCAGACGAAATAGTTCCACAGAGAGAGAGAGAGAGAGAGAGAGAGAGAGAGAGAGAGAGAGAGAGAGAGAGAGAGATTTGCCGTTTACTCTTCTTTTTAACGAAATCGCACCTGAATTAATAGTATGTTATGATAATTATTGTTATTATCAGTCGGCTGCATTTATGAAAAAAGCTCCTTATCCCCGTAAAATTGCTGCAAAATGTTTCCCAATTGTGTTTAGTAGTCAGGTGTGCTTCATAACATATCAAAAGTCTACCACAATCTGGCAATACAAAAGATACACATCGGCGGAGGGGAAAAAAGACCCACCCGACCATCAACTTCAATGCGGATGCTATGTTTGAAGGAAAAAGAGAAGACTTCCTTATCTGATCTTGCATCAAACAAGGCCTAATTGAACTTGTGACTGAGGAGCTACAGAAGAAGAGCTGTCCTGCAATTAATGCAGTAGGAGATGCAGACTTGGATATTGCCAAGGCTGTAATCGAGGCATCACGATGTCAGACCACAACCTTGATAGGGGAGGATACAGACTTGCTCATCCTTCTCTACTATACTGAGGTAAGCAATAAGGGCCTCTATTTTCACGCTGACAAGTCTATAGTTCCTAAGGCGTATAATATTAGTATAATGAAACAAGTCCTCGGTAGTGAAATGTGTTCTCAGTTGCTCTTTATCCACGCATTCACAGGATGTGATACAACTTCCTGCGCTTTCAGTGTTGGTAAAAACTTGTACTGGCGAATCAACCATTCAGACATGTGCAAATGTATTTCTGCTCCCAAATCAAGCTAACAGTGTCGTAGAGAACATTGGGAGCATGGCAATGGCGGTTCTGTTTGGTGGCAAGAGTACCGATTCACTTTCATCTATGAGTTACGATGTTTTGATAAACCAAAATTGTCTCTGCCAAGTCATTTTTTACTCCAGAACGCCTCCCACCCACCAAGCCTCGACAAAAATAGCTTCAGAGTTTATTTCCAGATCATGTTGTGGACTGGAAATGATAATGATGTGAATGTAGTGTACTGGGGATGGAAACTGGAACACAGTTTGTGCTAGTTATGAGCAAGAAAACTGCTGCATCAAAAAGCCAGCCTCAGAGGGTCCACTGCAATTGCAAAACTGCCTGTCACACGCGTTGCATTTGCAAAGACTATGAAGTACCATGCATACCTACTTGCCAAGCATTTCAAGTTGAGAACTGTGAGAATCTACACAATCAAGCTTTACAGTAAGAAGAAAGCAACAATCAATATTTGTAAACCTGGTTTTTCAGAAGTTTATAATACACGATCGAGTTTAACATTTTACCAGTAACCATTACACTAAGTTTGGTGTCATTGGTCACCCATCTTGGATGCTGAAAAATCCAATAACTTCAATACTGTTATTCAGATAACTTGGATGGATTCCAGATTCCCCAAAAGGGATTTAGACATCAAATATACGTGAGTAAAGTAAATTGAATGAGTAATGGGGATTTCAAAATTTGACAGCTATTTTACTCCTCCATCGTTGATTTTTTATCTATATATATATAATTACTTCAGTTTACTGTAGATCAGTTAGGCTCATTGGATTATCATATCCCAGAAACACGGGTTTAGACAGCAAGTTTACTTCTGTAATATGAGGTGAAGTGAATAATGATGATTTTTTGTAGTTTGGCAACCATATTGGTCCTCCAACTTAGATTTTATAAATATGTAATCATTGTAACACTGTGATTTAAATACATTTATTGGATTCCTTGATTTCCAAAACAGGTGTTTAGATAGTAAATTTACCTGTGTAATATGCGGCAAAATAAGTTCTTATTTTTTTGTTTGTTTGGCAGCCATATTGATTCCCCATATAAAATGTATAAATGTAATCAGACCTACTTCAATATGCTGTAATTCAGATATGCTCTTTGGATTCCCAAACCAACGAAACGGGTGTCTAGACACTAAATTTCCTTTTATGAAGTAAATTAGAGTGAAATGGGGATTTTCATAGTATGGCGGCCATATTGGACCGCAATCTTGGAATTTGTGAGTATATAATATATACTCACTTCAATGTAATGCAGATATGCTAATTGGGCTTCTAGATCCCCAAAATAAGGTGTTAGACACCATAATTACGCATCTAGTTTGAATAATGAAGAATAATGGACATTTTAAGTATTTAGGGACTATTATAGACGCCATCTTGGAAATCAGTCCGTTTGCATTGTCAGATTTTGGTAGATTTTTGATATTTTGTTAAATACACCTGATACTACAATAACCAGTTGAGATACCTTTAGTAGCAATTTTTTTGGGGGTCAAACCTGATTCATTACTGTTCCACTCTGCAACTGTTTGGGTGCAAATGTTTTCTTTATTAAAATAACTAGTTTTCCTGTGAATCTTAATTTTGTCACTACATTCTTTTTACATTGTTTCTCTCTGTTTATGGCACTGAACTGAAATAAAGGACGTTATTACCATCATTATCTAGAACCAAAGAAAGACCACACGTGTACGATCTGTTAAGGCAGTTCTGATTCAAAACAGACAGCACCAACTCGAGAGGGGACTGACACAAACCAAAACTCGATCAAATCATTTCCGAAAAAGTACCGAATCCTCTTCCACTAAACTCAAAGCTTCTTCTAAGCTTATTCCTTTCTAGTGAACAAAATTTCACTTTGGTAATGTTTTTTCCATACAATTATCCTCAGGGAAACAGACTCACGCACTTTACTTTACTATGCTGCAGATCTTGCGCTCTCATCATAAAACGTACTAATGAGGGTACGACGGTTGCTACCATCGCTCGCGGGAATGGTTGTTTTCCCACACCGAAAGACATACCTACTCGGCGGTTTTAACCAAGTTTGGTATTCTAGAATTAATTAGAACGATGATAATAATTATTGGCAACAAAATAAATGGCTGTACACTAGAAGCCTACGCCATCATTACAGCTTCAGAATGTAAAAACTCTGAATAAAATACAAATGCTGTTTCAAATGGCAAGGCAGGCTACAAAACACTAATACAAGCACAAAATTATATTACATTACAGCAATGTGTACATATACTACATATAAACACGTCGAGAGAGAGAGAGAGAGGGAGCGAGAGACTGTCAAAGCGAAAAGATGGTAAACTCAGAACCCAAAACACTTGAAATCTATAGCGTACACAAAACACAATACATAAAAAAAACGAAACTATTTCTGATAACGACAAGTATCAGAAAACGAAAAATGAGGAAAACGAGGGAGGCTCCTGAACCTTAATTTGATCACGCTAATGGATTATTAATACGAGCTCAGTCTCTAATGAAGCCATGGAGAGTCCATTGTCAGGTGCCTTTCCATTGGAAACCACTTCTGATGACAGAAAAGAAAAAAAAAAAAAGGACCAACAACAGGAGCAGCTGCCGCGATGAATGTCACATGTCTCAGGCCACCTGAATAAACCTTACCTCAAACTGATTCTGCTTTTTATTCTGAGCAATTTAAATGCAAATCTTTTTGGTCAAAAATCCATTTATTGATTTTCATTTAGGGGCGCCGCCAATTGGGTGAAGTAAAGGCGGACCAAATTGGAACATGGGATTTCATCATGGATACAATTTGAGCCTCTCTCTCTCTCTCTCTCTCTCTCTCTCTCTCTCTCTCTCTCTCTCTCTCTCTCTCTCTCTCGTTGTTAACGGTTAAATCTGAAAGAGATTACTAGAATTGGTGAATTCAGATAACACATCTAAAGCATGAGTGGATTATGTGCTGTATGAAAAATGTATGCATGTACTTATTCACAAATAGCTTCTATCCCCCGACGTATCTGCCTCGGGTTTAGTTAGCTGAAAAAATATTTAACCTATCTCACGAATAAACAAAATGAGGACGTTTTCCTCGGTTTTGAGCAGTATTAACTCGTTCAGACACCAGAGAGAGAGAGAGAGAGAGAGAGAGAGAGAGAGAGAATCAAAGTAGATGAGGGAGATGAAGAGGAGATAATAGACTGATGCTCAGTCGAATGAAGGGTTGACGAGGACAGGTCGAGGAGGCCGCAAAGAAGATATTATGCTTACTAGGGAAACAGTCACAGCTCAAACTTTCACATGACTTGATGACAACTTCTAGTGAGACAAAAATACGAAAAAGGAGGAGGAACGTTGAATTGCATTATGAAAAATGAGAAAATGCGATTCTAATGATGCAAAAATCACGATACATAAGTACCGAGAAATATTACTAATAATACAACAATGACAATGGTGATAAGAACAAAATAAGTGAAAGAGTAAAGTGAAGCATACAGAGAATTTAAAGCAATATCTCTCTCTCTCTCTCTCTCTCTCTACACACACACACACACACACACACACACACACACACACACACACATATATATATATATATATATAGATATACACGTATACACACACACACACACATATATATATATATATATATATATATAAATATATATATATATATATATATATATATATGTGTGTGTGTGTGTGTGTGTGTGTGTGTGTGTGTAGAGAGAGAGAGAGAGAGAGAGAGAGAGAGAGAGAGAGAGAGAGAGATATTGCCTTAAATTCTCTGTATGCTTCACTTTACTCTTTCACTTATTTGTTCTTAGCACCATTGTCATTGTTGTATTATTAGTAATATTTCTCGGTACTTATGTATCGTGATTTTTGCATCATTAGAATCGCATTTTCTCATATATATATATATATATAATATATATATATATATATATATATATATATATATATATATATATATATAAAACACCGACAATTACGAAACAGGATGAAAAGCCAGTAAAACCCAGGTCCTCTAAATATTGACATTATATTTAAAGGACCTTGAATGAAACTATGCTTTGTGTAATGGTGTCATCTAATCCAATATGGATACGAGATTTTAACCAAATGAGTCGAGTTCGATATCTCAAAAAAAAAAAAAAAAAAAAAGAAAAAAAAAAAAATGTTTAATGCAGTAGGGAACGGAAGTTCTGATTTTTTATTTTTTTTATTGAGATCAAGATTCTGGGAAGATGGACAACCTTTGATGGTCTAAAATCGTAATCTGCATTATCGTGAAAAAAATCTCATCCCCACTTCTAACAATTAAGTCTAAATATAACGTCCCAGGATGCTGCTGACAACTAGGTAGGAAAACTATTTTCTGCCACAGGTAGGCCACAACCAGTAAAACCAAGTACATTTGGACAAAGAAAATTATGTATGTATGAGTGTATGTATGTATGAATGTATGTCTGCATCTTTATTTCCAAGTTCTCTCCCAAAAGCAATATTTTTAACTGAAATTCTTATGACTTCGGTAAAACAAACTGAATTACCTGGACATAGTTATATAAATAATTATAATCATATTAACTACATGTCTGCACACTTGTTCAACTTTGCAGTGACTTCTTTTAAGAAGTTTAACCTTCGAATAAACTAAATTACCTCTATTCAGTGATATGAATAAAAACATAATGATGCCTATGACGACTTATTCTTTTTACTCTTCAGTCAGCTTCTTTCTGGAAGTATGGCCTTCCTATCATCAATTACTCTACATTGTCTAACTATCAAAAATAAATAAATAAATAAATAAATAAATAAATAAATAAATAAACAAACAAATAAAAAATATCTTTGATAGAAACGTAACAAAGAGGGTAACACAAATCGAATCATAATGAAATAAACCAGATTAGAGAGAGAGAGAGAGAGAGAGAGAGAGAGAGAGAGAGAGAGCACAGAGTTCCAAGTCAGTCCTTTCTCTGCCTCAAGAGACCACTCATAACCCGAGAAAGAAAAACAGAAGGAAGAAACGCGCCCACCACAAACAGATGATTTATAATTTCCATTTGAGCGGAGTGGCAGAAGGAGTAAAAAGGACCCTTAAAAAGTGACTAATAGGCTTAACAGAGGTCACTCGAGACGACGGCTCTCGAGATCTCTTAATTGAATTTGCCCTCAGAAAAACGGAGGAAAAAAAATTAAAAAAAGCATTCCCTTCAAGCTGTCTGCGTTGGGACATGTTTACGAGTAGACGTTAGTTTATTTAGGGCCTTTGATTAGTTCCTAATTGGCTCAAGTCACTCCTGTAAATGTCAAACGGACATACCTGTAAGGCATCAAAATGTAGTCTGTCACCTTAATGAAACTGCATGTCCGTATGCATAACCACATATTTTGTTTACGAATTTTCATATAGACATCAGTCGAAATAAAATGCCGAAATAAAATGCATCGTTATCTTTGCATTTGAGATATGGGAAATCAAAGGATAATTTTCCTTCTCCCCTTTTACGAAAAGATGATCCTTTGTCGACTTTGATACGCACTCTCTTATCAAAGACCTCAAAATCCAAAATGACTTCGAAGGTAAGGAATAAATCTGAATTTTAGTCGAAACAATTTTTTTTTAACATCGGAGAAAAACGTCTACAATGAAATATTAACTTTCTCTCTCTCTCTCTCGCTTCCCCCCTATGCTGAGGTCAAAACTAAAGCCCGACAAGTGGACGTTTTACCACGTATTGATTGGCTTATTCTCGTTACCATGGCAACATCCCTTCCTACCTGGAATAGATGCCACAAATCGCTAACCACGGAGGGAAGGAAAACGCCATTTTAATACTTGTAAATGTGCAAAAGTTCGTCATAATGGTTGAAACAAATATTATAACTCAACAAACCTCCTAATAATACATGACGCCGGCAGGAGTGTATGGAATAAAACTTGCAAACTGGCCTCGTATTGAAAGATGAAAATCGTTTTGAAAGAACTGCTCTTGAATCTCGCTAAACTAACCATAAGCGAAAATGTTTGTTATATCAATCAGCTGCAGTATGTCTGGCAACTACGATTAATGCAACCTTCAAACTGTCTGTGATTCCCAACCAAATGACTGCCAAGACCCCAAACACGTAAGTGCAATAGTTAACCATTACTCCCATAATCACAGCTCATCTCGAGATTTCCTTATTCGGGGATTGTTATTAGAGATTGGCAGAAGGGCATCGACTCTTCATTCTATCCCGTAAGGAGTTTCCTTTCCCGGACACGATCATCTGGTTTTAGTACAAACGTCTCATATCTTTTCTATCAACAAATTAGATTATTTGAATCATGAAGAGATGTCAAATTTCGATTCTTTTCAATCTCCTTCCCTTTCTCCTAACACACCGCTTTCTTTTCAGTGTTCTCCTTACTCAGCGTCTACGCTATTTTTGGAAATGAACACATTTAAAAAAAAGTTTACAAAACTTTCTGCTGAAATAGAAAACTTACTATGTATTTAAGAGCTCTAAAGATATTTCTCAGTCAAACTTCATTAATAATGAGCCTTATGGTCATATACAAGTACTGAATGCAGATATGACGAGGACAGCACAAAACTATAGTAGGAATAAAATTAATCAGCTAATAATAGTAGTAGTAGTAATAATAATAATAATAATAATAATAATAATAATAATAATATTATTATTATTATTATTATTATTATTTCGGAAGGAGACCCTCTCGTAGACATGTTTTGTTAAAAATGACTGCTGCTTCAGCACTATTAATCTTGTAGAGAGTCTTCTCTATCTTTCTGATGACGGCTTTCTCGTTGTTGATTAGACTGGCGAGCAACGCACCTAAGGGCATGGTAAAATTCGGTTGAGTCATTTAGTTTATTATTGCTTATACAATCTCTCTCTCTCTCTCTCTCTCTCTCTCTCTCTCTCTCGTCTCCTCTTCTTTGCCTCGTTCAGTCCTCTTCTCTCTCTCTCTCTCTCTCTCTCTCTCTTTCTCTCTCCAACGCGACGTTTCTTCCTGATCCACAGGACATTATCAAGCGATGACTGCTGAGGGAATGAATTCCAGTGGCGAGTCCTTCTTCTTATATCGTGATGTTTTTTTTTTTTTTTTTTTTGTCTATCACAGTCATCTAGTTTTCCCAGGTTCCTTTTCAGGGATCTTGGGATCGTGCCTAGAGTTCCTATGATTATGGGTACAATTTCCATTGGCATACCCCATATCTTTCTCATTTCTATTTTCAGGTCTTAATACTTATAAATATTTTCTCTTTCTTTCTTATCCACTCTGGTGTCTTATGGTATTGCGACATCAGTGAGTGATACTTTCTTCTTGGTCCATTGGCACGTATCACCCTATCTGTTCTGATATTGTAATCTCAGTGGATCTTTGCCTGATCGTTTTCTATCACTCCCTCAGGTTGGTGTTCATACCACCTATTACTGCAAGCTAGCTGGTGTTTCTTACACAGGCTCCAGTGGAGGGCGTTTGGTAATGAATCATGCCTCTTTTGTACTGGTCCTGTGCAAATGCCCGACATTCGTTTGCTATGTGGTTTATGGTCTCGTTTTCGTATTGCACTTCTTGCATATAGGCGAGAAGTTATTTCCATCTATTGTTCTTTGGACATATCTGGTTCTTAGGGACTGATCTTGTGCCGCTTTTAGTATTCCTTCCATTTCCTACTGAAGTTCGCCCCTCTGTAGTCATTGCCATAATTTCATCCTGGCCAGTCCTTAGTCTGTCTCGTGTACTGTCCGTGTAATGGTTTGTTGTGCCATTCCTCTGTTCTGTTTTCTGTCCATCTTCCCAAGCACTCCTTAGCTACTCGTCTTCACTGGTTGTCAGACATTGCCCCAAAGGTCTGCTCTATATCTTGATGCAGTCCCTTATGTTTAGTAGCTGTCTTATTCCTTCCTTTTTTGGTCTATGCTGCAGAGTTCAGCCTTCCTCCACTCCACTATTCCTGCGCTGTCACTGATTACTAGTTCTGCTCATGTGTTTATGGTTTTCATCATGTTTCTGGAGTTGAATTTTGACTTGAGTATCGCCTTATTATTATTATGCATGTTGACAACAGCCAGTATACAGGAAATGGGATGGACAGTGACGATGATCCCTCTGAATCTAACGCAATATGTACTCATTTATTAATTACTTCATGTTTGGCTGTACCAACACATATAACAATAAAATACAGAGAATTTTATATATCACAAACACGATGAAATTGCTAAATTAGTTAAATATTGGCGTAACTTTTGATGCAAAAGTTATAATAATAATAATAATAATAATAATAATAATAATAATAATAATAATAATAATAATAATAATAATATTGGGTTCAGATCGACTTTTATAGGAGGGGTGGGCGGGGTCAAATTCAAAACTCATTTTTCTTTGGATGCCTGGGGCATACTTCTAGGCCTAAGCTGTCCCTTGTGTGTCAATGGTTGGGGCTGGTCTTGCATGCGAGCACCATTGTAGTGCTGAGAAGGGGCAGGCAAATTACGCTCTACAGCATACCTTCCACTGACACAGCAGCCTCACCTTTACGATCGAGCAAAGCCAAGACCTCCGCCTCCCTTTTCTCGACATCCTGGTTGAAGAGAAAGAGGCTCATTTCTCCACCAAGGTCTATGCTAAACCTATGAACCTGGGTATGTGTGTCAACAGAGAGAGTGAGTGCCCCAAGAGGTATAAGCGCTCTACCATAATCGCCTACGTCAAGAGGGCCCTCTCGCACTGCTCCTCCTAGAACAACACGACACCCACGATGAACTCGAGCATGTTGCCCAAGTCCTCGTTGGTAATGGACACTAATAAATACATTGAAGAATCTATCCACAGGAATGTAGAGAATTGGTACCAGCAGGAGCTGCGCTCCAATGTCCCTGAGCATATAGATCTCTTCTATGGAGGTTTCTCCGACAGGAAGTACAAAGATGATGAGCATGCTCTCCGAAAAATCATTGAGGAGAACGTCTGTGCCACCAACCGCGAGAAGATCAATGTAGTAATCTATTACAATAACTGAAAAACAAGCACTTTGATAATGAAGAATAATCCAGCCGCCCCTCAGCAGGACCCTCTCAAGAAAACCAAAGTGATTTACCTATTTATTCCCATCCAAGGATGCCATGGCAGTTACATTGGGATGACCATGATGCATTTTTGTAAGAGAATTTCTTATCATGCCCAAATGGGGGCCGATTTTCAATCATACTGAAACTGCCCACAACCAATGAATTAAAAGACAAGACATTATCCTCAATACTGAAATTTGATCTAGCCACAGACCATCGCTGACTGTGTCTCTTGGAATCCTTGCATATAGGAAAAGAAAAGCCATCAATGAATATCACCCAAGAAACTTTTCTGCTCCCTACAGTTACCAGGAGACTTGCAATGAGCACTCCATGCAACACGAGCACCAATCAAAATTCAGCTGCTGTAGAGAGGAGTTTGCCTGACCCTTCTCAGCACTACAATGGTGCTCGCATGCAAGACTAGCCCCAACCATTGACGCATGAGAGACAGCTTAGGCCAAGAAGGATGCCCCCAGGCATCCAATGATAAATAAGCACCCAATTTGACACCACCCACCCCTCCTATAAAACAATCTGGTTCTCCAGACCTCCTCTTGGTGAAGGTATCGTAGTTCATCTTCCTTACATTCAGGTGGTTCAGCATGGGGTCTCCAGCAGACTGAATTTTGGTTGGCTGTGAGTGTAGAGCTGGTCTCCCATTGGCTGTTGGGGGCCAACTTCAATTCAATCTATCCTGCTGTGGTATGTGGAATTTCTCTTTTTGATTGTTAGTGAGAAAAGAGCCTCTTGTGAGGTGTTTAAGGAGGCTCTTGCTCTTGAATGAGGAGAGCTTTGAGCAGGAGGAGGCTGTCGCAGGATATGTAGGGACTGTGGCTGGTTATGGTATGGCTCTTGATTGCACCCTCCAGGGTGTGGTATGAGATCTGCTTTGCGAAACGGGTAGAGGTCATTCCAATGTAGGTGCTGGGACATCCACGGGTGGTATATTTGAAGAGGTAGACCACATTCATCTCCTTGAGAAGATCACATGCAGGCAAGGAGGGATTATTTCACATAATTAGGTCTATTGTTCGTTTGTTTTTGTAGTAAACTACAAAGATAAATCTATTGCCCTCTTCAGTGGGTTTGGTGCTTTCCATGACGATTTTCTTTACGGAGCCCTCTTCTTCATCATACTGAGAATGCATAAAAGCCCTGAAAAAAATCCTAATCAGAATAATACCAGGTGCGAATCACTCAACAGTCAGCCAATCAGACTTTGCTCCCGATAACATCATAAGCCTCTTAGCCAATCAGAATTTGGCCTGCAATGACATCACGCAACCCAGGAGATCTGCCAGACTACAGCAAAGAACCATCAGGCCCTGAGACTGACTTGAAGTTGGCCCCCAACAGCTAATGGGAGACCAGCTTTACATCCGCAGCCAACCAAAATTCGCTGTGCTGAAGACCTCCTGTTAGACCCCTACACAGTCCCTCGCTCACCATTCGCCAAGAGGTCTGGAGAACCAGACGAAACATGCGATAAAAAAAAAAAAAATAATAATAATAATAATAATAATAATAATAATAATAATAATAATAATAATAATAATAATAATAATAGCCAGTAACTACAGGCCTATCACCTGCCTACCAATAATGTGGAAGTTACTAACAGGTATCATCAGCGAAAGGCTATACAACTACCTAGAGGATACAAACACCATCCCCCACCAACAGAAAGGCTGCAGAAGGAAGTGTAGGGGCACGAAAGACCAGCTCCTGATGGACAAAATGGTAATGAAGAACAGTAAGAGAAGGAAAACCAACCTAAGCATGGCATGGATAGACTATAAGAAAGCCTTCGACATGATACCACACACATGGCTAATAGAATGCCTGAAAATATATGGGGCAGAGGAAAACACCATCAGCTTCCTCAAAAATACAATGTGCAACTGGAATACAATACTTACAAGCTCTGGAATAAGATTAGCAGAGGTTAATATCAGGAGAGGGATCTTCCAGGGCGACTCACTGTCCCCACTACTCTTCGTAGTAGCCATGATTCACATGACAAAAGTACTGCAGAAGATGGATGCCAGGTACCAGCTCAAGAAAAGAGGCAACAGAATTAACCATCTGATGTTCATGGACGACATCAAGCTGTATGGTAAGGGCATCAAGGAAATAGATACCCTAATCCAGACTGTAAGGATTGTTTCTGGGGACATCAGGATGGAGTTTGGAATAGAAAAATGTGCCTTAGTCAACATACAAAAGGGCAAAGTAACAAGGATTGAAGGGATAAAGCTACCAGATGGGAGCAACATCAAATACATAGATGAGACAGGATACAAATACCTGGGAATAAGGGAAGGAGGGGATATAAAACACTAAGAGACGAAGGACATGATCAGGAAAGAATATATGCAGAGACTCAAGGCAATACTCAAGTCAAAACTCAACGCCAGAAATATGATAAAAGCCATAAACACATGGGCAGTGCCAGTAATCAGATACAGTGCAGGAATAGTGGAATGGACGAAGGCAGAACTCCGCAACATAGACCAGAAAACTATGAAACATATGACAATACACAAAGCACTACACCCAAGAGCAAATACGGACAGACTATACTTAACTCGAAAGGAAGGAGGGAGAGGACTACTAAGCATAGAGGACTGCGTCAACATCGAGAACAGAGCACTGGGGCAATATCTGAAAACCAGTGAAGTCGAGTGGCTCAGGAGTGCATGGGAAGAAGGACTGATAAAAGTAGATGAAGAACCAGAAATATACAGAGACAGGAGAATGACAAACAGAACAGAAGAATGGCACAAGAAACCAATGCACGGACAATACATGAGACAGACTAAAGAACTAGCCAGCGATGACACATGGCAATGGTTACAGAGGGGAGAGCTCAAGTAGGAAACTGAAGGAATGATAACAGCGGCACAAGATCAGGCCTTAAGAACCAGATATATCCAAAGAATGATAGATGGAAATAACATCTATCGCATATGTAGGAAGTGCAATATGAAAAATGAGACCATAAACCACATAGCAAGCGAAGGTCCGGCACTTACACAGAACCAGTACAAAAAGAGGCATGATTCAGTGGCAAAAGCCCTCCACTGGAGCCTGTGCAAGAAACATCAGCTACCTTGCAGTAATAAGTGGTACGAGCACCAACCTGAAGGAGGGATAGAAAACAATCAGGCAAAGATCCTCTGGGACTATGGTATCAGAACAGATAGGGTGATACGTGCAAATAGACCAAAAGTGACATTGATTGACAAAATCAAGAAGAAAGTATCACTCATTGATGTTGCAATACCATGGGACACCAGAGTTGAAGAGAAAGAGAGGGAAAAATGGATAAGTATCAAGACCTGAAAATAGAAATAAGAAGGATATGGGGTATGCCAGTGGAAATTGTACCCATAATCATAGGAACACTAGGCACGATCCCAAGATCCCTGAAAAGAAATCTAGAAAAACTAAAGGCTGAAGTAGCTCCAGGACTCATGCAGAAGAGTGTGATCCTAGAAACGGCGCACATATTAAGAAGAGTGATGGACTCCTAAGGAGGCAGGATGCAACCCGGAACCCCACACTATAAATACCACTCAGTCGAATTGGAGGACTGTGATAAAAAAAAAAAATAATAATAATAAGAGACCAAAAGTCAAAGAAGAGGTTTATCTGTTGTCATTTATTGCAGGTAAGATTGCTAGCCAATAATTTGTCATCATCATTATTATTATTAGATGAGAGTTGCCGCATACTCTTCCTTTTTAGCAAACTGTGCCTACATTCTGCAGCTGTATGTGGTCTCTAGCTAGAAATAATTGGTATGGTATTATTATTGTCGGCAATGTTTGAATGTAAATGTATATTACTTCCTTTTCTGTCAGATAATCTTTGTTTTTGTAATGTATTGTATCCACAATGTATATTTCTGTATAGGACCTTGAGATGATGTAACACATACTACTATTATAATTAACATTATTTTGAAGTTACAAACAAAATTAGTTTGAAGTTTTGTTGATGTAGCACATATTACTATTATAATTAACATTAATTTATAGTTACAAACAAAATTAGTTTGAAGTTTTGTTATCTTGAAGTTTCAGTATAATCTATCACTGTAAGCAACATGAAGTTTTCCATATCCGAAATTTATTGTAATGAAACGCTGACGTCTAGACAGAAAAATACCGAAGGGCTTTCTTCCCTTTTTCCTAACATCTTGGGTTACCTTGTTTAACCTGACACCGGCTGTTCAAAATCTTCTGACCAGCTACTCGAGCAGCCGCGGCAATTAAGTGGTTCACATGTTCTCCGCTGATCGTTGGTCACGGCAGTGAAAACCAGGAGTGTCATGGTTTCTGTAACTGGCAGCCATTCGACCACCTAAGAAGCACATGGCTAGAAAGAATTCCAATATTTAGGAGGCTTAAAAAAGTGAATAAATTACCAGGAAAACAACAATAATAACAAGCATACATTACTTAACAGCCAGTTATGATCATTTGTTTGGAAAAATGTATGAACTTTTGTAGCTAGACGAATGCCTCTCCTTCCCCACCCTCTCTACCAAACAAACTTGCTTCTCCAGTGATTTGCACTGAGTACATTACAAACCTTATAAAACAACTGGAATTCACAGCACAGGAAAGTGTATACAGTCAAACAGCGAGCATCAAGAAGTTCGACTATAACATACTTTGGTTCTGTTGGATTATCTAAATTTCACGGTTCTACAACATTTTACGCTAAATAAACACACAAAATTCGATGGATTTGTTAGGTTATGATTGTGCCTTTCAAATATCGTTAAAGAATTCATAGATGTGATATATAATATATATATATATATATATATATATATATATATATATATATATATATATATTCAAGTAATAAAAGTCCACACTTACGCAAGTTGTGTATT
>NC_061107.1:63101012-63153512 GCF_015104395.2 Macrobrachium nipponense
TAAATTGCATGGTGAGGAAAAAGTCGTTTTTGTCTTTGTTGATTATACAAAATTATAAATCATGAAAATAATAAGAAGAGATGGATTTTCAAAGCTTATCAGTAGGGCGCAAGAAACAATCACTGATTAAGGAAAGGAAATGATTCATTTCTGTAGAGTAAATGGGGGGAAAGGACGTTGGTGAGACAATCAGTCAGTGATTTGACGAATATGTCCTTATATTTTTCAACTGTTCTCAATTAGGATTGTAGAATTTACAACGAAACCGTTTTAACCACTGTTCAGGGAAAGACAGAAATCCACAAATGACTATGAAAATGTTACCTAAATAAATGTTATAAGGCAACTGCTATTTACTAAGATGAATATTAAACTTTAATTGGATAAACGATAAATCTAAATGTGATAATTAAAGTGGAACATGTTTTGCAATCTTTTTAGATTTGATTTGGATTTTGCTCTTCTAAAGAAAATCTGAAATCTGTAATATCGGTGTTCAAGAGTTCGTTTTAGTAGCTTTAAGGATATATATTTTAGCCTCCGAGTTTATTAATGTACACACACACACACAAACACACACACACACGCATAATGGGTCCACATATATACACATACATATACATGTCTCTACTATGTGTGCATATACTTCATGAATTCACTGGTAAACTATGCATCTTTTTCAGACAGGGATCCTCTTCTATAAATAGTATTAGAATTGTACAGTAATAATGTTTGAATATCAAGTCTTGTGAACATAGTTCATGCAAGATTAAATTTTGATGATAACGTACAAAAAAGTCTGACAAATGCTAAATTCATATATCCAAGATTTTAAATATGTGAATCAGTTCACAACCACATTTCGCTTACATATTCTGGCGAACATTGTTTAAATAATAAAGAGTTGCTTATTAGATTTCGCTATAACTGTGATTCGGAGGAAGTGCGAACATTATGGGTGAATGTGCTTCACACTTTCTACAGTTTCACAACTTTTAATGCCCAAAGAGGCATGTTGATATCATACTAACTCATATTTACTGATCGTTTTGGCAATGTTGCTGAATGTTAGACATCCTCAATTCAGATAATTGACGTGCAACAGGATGATTAAGTAAGCATCGATCACGTGCATCAGATCCTATATCATAATTAAATAGTCCGAAACAGCACACTTGAAGATTACGTATTCAGTAAGCAGATTGGCTTTTCTAAGGGAAAATTTTAATTCGTTATGGGAGATCTAGTAGAAATGAATAACGATAAAGATTAAATAAAAACTCACCACAATAAAAACATAAAAACAACTTAAATATTTCTTTCGAATTAATACAGAATCCACAGAGGTTGATAAAAAAACTTGAAATCATCGCATGCCACAGCATGACTCTCTCTCTCTCTCTCTCTCGATCTTTGAACTACTTTCTTTTGACCACATTAACAGCCATGGAAAATAATATACTACAACATATTCGTACCTAAGTAATGAACGCTGTGTAATCATTAAATCAAACCCAAACACTTACTTTTTACAGGTCCATCCCTATCTCATGCTGAGATCTCTTTTAATATTGCTCCATTTCGCTTTTCAATACTAGCGAGACTGCTGCCAATGAGAGACCAGAGAAACATATCACCGTTGAAATAAGAAGTGACCATGCTCAGTGCACAGCATTTTCTAGACATTCTGACTGAAATCGAACCATCTGGTGTAAGGGTATTCGTCCAGTGATTTTTACCAAGAAGAATTGCTCGTATATAAAGTCCGAGTTTACCGTGCATTTAAATCTTTACCATCTCTAATAGATTCTGCTTATGTTCTGCGAAAGTTAATGAGCAGCAACCGCCAATTAATGAACAATTAAATGAGGGGAGGCGTGACCTACTTGCTCTTTAGAAATTTCTATCACTGTCATGCAATCAAAAAGACTAAAAAAAGCCAAAGCTCCTGAAGGAGACCGATAAAGCCAGTCTTCATTTTGACAAGGCAGTTAAGCGCGCTTCATGCATACAAGCGGAGTGATGAAACGCAGATGGCTGACAACATATTGTTTTCATTACTATCATGATCTTTACCACTACATTGAAAGCGATTCTATTCCCAGTGAATTTTCTTTTGGATAAAAAAGATAAATTGTCCTGTCTTTCTTCTACCAGAAAATGGCTTCCCTCGTCCGGGAACTATCCACAAAAATACGCGGTTCAGTGTATATATTATGTCACCGGGCTATTGTCTATCTATTTAAAACGGTTAATTTTGATATGAATACGCGACGCAGCTTTAGGAATAATCAATATTTCGTGACCCAGCCCTGAAAAATCTAAGGGGGATTCAAAGCTGAAATGGAAACGGCAACGTCATAACAATGTATCAAAGAGCTATTGACTTTAAAAGAAAATCCTTTTCCAACGGCTTGTGTTCTCAGTAAATCCTCGATACTGCACGCAAACATTCGATGTTTACCGAAGGTAGCTTTATGAATTCTTTTCATGTGCGTCTGACAACCGCTCGGTCAAAGAACACCGGTTCCTCTTTGCAGAATCAAACACTGAGCAAAGACACCTCAAAATAAGAAAGAATGAAGATGAAGTCCTTGGAAGATGAGCAACATCAATTCTACATGACCTTTAAAGCTCACTGTGTGTGATATATATATATATATATATATATATATATATATATATATATATATATATATATATATATATTATCATATTATATATTATTATCATATATAAATGTATGTATGTATGTTTTTGTGCCACATACACCAAATTTGACACTCATTGAGCAATTTCAACCAATCTTGGTATGCATATAACCTAGCATCTGGGAAAGAATACTATAGGGAGGTAAAGGGGTGAAAATCAAAATAAGTGAAAATGACAGAAGGCCGCTGAGATGAATAGTGATACACCTGATGCCCTGATAGGAGGAGCGGGGGACGGAAAGGTACAGATATTAAGTCTAATCCATAGTTTTCGAGGTTGCTGTGATGAAAAGTGACACTTCCAATGTCCTTGAAGTGCAAGTTCAGCCCCAATAGGAAATCGGGGGTGAGAAAGGGGTGGGATGGGGGTGATGTAAAAATAACAGGAAACAGCAAGTATTAGTGTCTAATCCATAATTTCTGAGATGAATAGTGACACTCCCGATGTCCTTTAAGTCCCAGTTCAGTCAGATGGGAAGAGGGCTTAGAAAGATTGTGACATCTAAGAATAACCGAAAACTACAGAAATTAGTGGCTAATCCATAGCTTTGAGATAACCGAGATGAATAGTGACACTCCCAATGCCCTTTAAGTCCAAGTTCAGCCCCGATAGGAAGGGAGAGGGTGTGGGGGAGAATGAGCGAAAAATAAAATTTAAAAAATGATGGATATTAGTGCCCTTCAATTCCAAGTTCAGCCCAAATAGGAATGGGGGATGTGAGAAGTGGTGAAATATATAATGTCAAAATTGCTGGGCAATGTAACTGAAGCAACTATCTTACGACACAGGAAAGGGAGAGAGAGAGAGAGAGAGAGAGTTTCTCGGTCGTTTCCCAGCCAACGCTGGGTTGGTCAGTGTGTGTGAGAGAGAGAGAGAGAGAGAGAGAGAGTGGGGGGGGGAACTGAGGAAGTAAAAGTATTCACCAGAGAACATAAAATAATGATTTAACAAGAGATCATCACAAACATCATAGCCAAATGATTATGATTACTGATGTAAACAACCACTTTATCGACGTTCAATTGAACCCTTATAAAAATGACGCAGGTAAACATTTATTCAGGATCAGACCACAGAATTTTCCATTGCAAAGAATGTGAACTAACATATGAGTACAGTAAGTTTACTTCTCTAGCTGTACGTTTTAACGCTCCAACCAAAAACCGAAAATATATAAGTATATATATATGGAAGGCAGAACTGCTCAAGGCAAACAAATAAACATGGACATGTGTACTTCGGCTGTTCTGACAATAATAACATCAACAATAACACGTGCTCACTGAACCCCTTCGCTATTTAACGCGAGTCAAAGTTTCAACGGCATGACATGTAAACAGACCAGGGTGATGAAGGAAGGAAAGGGGAGAGAACTAAGAAGAATAATAATAGAAAAGACAACATATGTCCATGTACGAGAGAGAGGGAGAGAGAGAGAGAGAGAGAGAGAGAGAGAGAGAGAGAGAGAGAGAGAGATTCGAAAACCGGAAACGACGCGAAAAATCAGTGGAATGCTTCGAACAACTTTTAGTGTAAATGAGGTGAAAATATGAATGTAGGGGAATGAATGAAGAAATAAATTCCGGAGACGAGAGAAAGGCAACGTTCTTAACAAAGAATAATTATCTTTCCTAATTCACTGTCACACTTTTACAACTGTGTACCAATCTTCACAAGAAATCTTCCCATACAAGGGAAAAAACGAATTTTATTTTGGATGTAAATCCAACTATACTTTTTAATTTTTTGGTTAGTAAATAACGAACATTTTGTCATGTTTCTTATAATTATATAATCAAGGACAATTTACCAGACATTGGAAGTGTAATATGTCTGAATGGACTTTTCTAAAAAGCGGGAAAAATGAAAAAAACCAGAAAAATATAAATGACTGCTAATCATGATGAGAGAGAATATTTTTATGATGATCTCACGAATGGTTTCAGTGCAATGAGGAGAGGGTAACTGTTATGATGGAATACTTTTTGACGGTATATTAATTATTCACGTCTCTTGTTTTCCTCACTTCTTATCTTCTTTCACTCTTTCCTTCTTTGCCTCTGCCACCAAAGCTGCAACTAACATCACTCGGTTAGATTCCAGGTACATGATCCGCTTTACTAAACAAGCCTAAGTAATTCCCTCCTCAACTGGTCGAAAGAGAGAGAGAGAGAGAGAGAGAGAGAGAGAGAGAGAGAGAGAGAGAGAGAGAGAGAATTTGATATTCGTATGCATAATAGCAATGAAATTAGTTTTCAAATGAGGATTATTAAATTAGTAACAAATTACATGGCAAATAAGTCTTTGATTATGTACTGTTTGTGAAAATGGTTGTTAAAATATGAGGCTTAAGAAAATAAAATCACTGACTATATCAACAATGAAACGGAAATAAAATTCCCCTTTAAAAGGCGGAGGTTGGTGTGAATCTTCATATTTCAAGATAAACAGATATGCAGTCTTGTTCGCTCTCGAACAAGTCTGAAAGCAGTCGGCCATAGAATATTTCCCTTCTTTAAGAAGTATGAGTTCTGGAAATTTCCTGAATGTTGCTACAAAAGAAACCTCTCTGCAACTCTCTATTCCTGCACACATATAGTTAAATATTTTATATTATATATATATATATATATATATATATATATATATATATATATATATATATATATATATATATATATATATTACTGACCACCCCAAAGCATGCTGCGGTAATCTCTGAATGACAACTGATAAACTCTCTCTCTCCCATTCTTGTTAAGATAGTTGCTTCAGTTATTTGCCCAGCATTTTTGATATTTTACATTTCACCAATTCTCGCTCCTATTCCTGTCGGGGCTGAACATGGACTTAAAGGCCACCAGGAGTGTCTCTATTCGTCCCAGCGACCTCGAAAACTATGGATTAGATACTAATATCTGTAATTTTTGGTTATTTTTACATGTCACCCCCCTTCCTATTTGGCTGAACTTGGACTTGAAGAACATCGGGAGTGTCACTACTCTTCTCGGCGACCCTCACCAAAATCGGTCAAGAAATGTGAATCTGTATAGCATTCGTGTGGATTTGTAAAAATGAGGGGGTATGAAAAAGAGGGGTTATGACCTTCAGGAATGGCCCTCGATTTTCAGATTCTGACTAAAACCTTTCTGAGGGGGAGGCGAGTCTGGTAGAAATCTCATCAAAATCGTTCAAGAAATGTGGATTTGTATAGCATTCATACATATAGCTATAGTATATATGTGTGTGTGAGTGTGTGTATGTGTGTGGAGGGTAATAACAGGAATAAGGACTTTAATCCTCTCCCTCACACAGATATAAATACAGCTGGACTACGTGTCCAGTCATTGCACGGATACTTGACAATGAGGAATGTTGGTCCAGGAAAGCTTGCAACTTTTTGGAATAAATATCTCCCCTTGATATCGTCCAGTTTCAATGAGGTCTTGTTAGTATATATATATATATATATATATATATATATATATATATATATATATATATATATATATATATATATATATATATATATATAGATAGATAGATAGGCATTCCACCGTTTCACACAACCGTAAGTTAATCTATATAATAACCACATTAATGAAAAGAAAACGTCATGCACTGCATATCATTATTGAAGTAGATAAAAAAAACTCCCTATGCGGGCTTACAGCAGGGCATAAACTGCATTAAGGCCAAAGAAATTTTGCATCTGACTTTTTAATTGCTACCTACAAATTAAATCATTAAGATTAAACGACCAATCCTTTACTCGACGAATACATTACAGTCATCATCTATCAAAGGTAATAATCCCAATTACAGAAATCTAAAATAGTATCAAAAGGTTCGTTACACCTTCGCGAGCACAACTCTCCAGTTTTTTTTTTCTTTTTACTCAACTCACTAATTATTCTAATCCAAATGGCTGATTCTCAAATCAGTAATTATCACCGTTCAGGTTGATTAAGTTGTTAAGGTAATCCCATTTAGGTCTCTTAAAGACCGACATTCTTCTTTATTTCGTTCTTTTTTTTACAGGTGAATAAAAGGAGCAGATTAAAAGATAGTTTTTCCTTAAACCTGGAGAAAGATCAAGGCTGGGATAAAGAGAAAAACAGATCTCTCTCTCTCTTTGTGTCTTGCTTTTGAAGTGTATATGTATACATATACACATATTTATATGTATAGGTATGTATGTATGTTTATTTGTTCAGCCTTTAACAATCAATATCAATCCCTAATTATCCTTATATGAATTACAAAAATTTAATTCCTGATGGGATGGAAGTTGAGAAAATTGTGAAGCAATCATTATCATAAATAAATGAATAAATTACAATCGTAGTTGTTACAAAGAAATGGCGTTAACGGCAATACGCTCATAATTAAATTATCAGGACCAATAGGATCTGCTTCCTTACTTGGATTAACACATTAAGGTGGCGGTGGTTCCAGCGCTAAAAGAATGGCCAACTACTTATAAATCTCAATATTAATTTGTACTGTAATTACATTATTTATTCCTATTCCGCACTATCGAAAATGGAGTCAAACATAAACCCATAAAGAAAAGGAATAAAAATATGAGAGCATTCACAAGAAAACATCAAGTCCTACACATTACATTTCACTGATGCATTTTTATTCTAAATGTCACATTTTTATTGATTATAAATATGTTACGCATATTAAGACTAAAATATGAGTGTCAACTCTTTTTATAAATGGTGACTAATTGCTGTTCGTTTAGTTAATTATGTTAAGATATCAAATAATGGGATGTCTAAATTCGGAATGTCGAACAACTTCGAACCCGGGGATTTCCTACATATAGGATCCGAATCTCCTCTTGGCGAAGACTTCTAAAAGCTAGAGGAACAATATAAACAAAGCGTGATACGACCGTGCAAAATTTTCCCCGTACTCATGAGTTAAAACACTATATTCCTAACTTAACGTGAAATGGTTTTCGTAATTAATACTCATACTTACTATTACTTATACTAACAACAGGATCAAGTAAAAGGGCACAAATTAATCACGTTCATATATTCTCAGTTATAAGTGGAAACACAAAATAATCGAAAAGAAAAAGCTTAAATTCAGTACACCAAATAAATCAAAACATGCTAAAATGTACAGTTGCTTCACCAACACAAATTAAAATAAATACGCTATACGTTATTAGAAATAATTTTTCTGTATGGATTAACATGCATTTTAACATGCACATTGTTTATTTTTTTCTACATTTTCCAATGAATAAATTCCTGTATATTTAACTCAATGAGAAACCCCTTTTTCAGACGTTTTTAGGCTCCTCCATAGACTTTTCCTAACCGCCCCCCGCCAACAACAACAACAACAAAGAGCAACAAAGTAGTTTGAAGGCTTACTCCCCGAGTAAGCGAAAATCTTTTAAGATGAGGACGCCCCTGCTATACAAAAAAAAAAAAAAAAACTAAATTCTCAAGGGATGTATGTATACAACCGAGGCCTTGATACCACACGGCCCTAGTGACGAAAGCGATATCCAAGCTTTGGCGAACTTCGACGACCAATGAAACAAGATCTGTAACGATCATCGTCGTAAGAAAGTCTTAACGATCAACGTTATAACGAAGATATAAGGATGACAATTTAAATAAAGGTTTAACGATCCACAAAATAACTATGCTTGAAATAAAAAAAAATGAAGTACATGTGATCAATTAAATGACTAAATTATGAGATGGAACTACGAAGCACTACTACTCAGGGAAATAAGGAAAGCGTAAATATCCGGAAAACTGAATTACAGCTTATCAGGTAAACAACGAAGCTGAAACGATCAATAAAATAATGAAACGTGAATAGTCAGCTAATAAAAGTCTAAAGACCAAGACATATAAGTAGTTCTAAAAAGTGAGTAAATACTGAAATGGCAATAGTGAAGATATTAAAGACGCCCCAGTCGAAGAAATTAAAGTCCGAAAGATCAAGAAACGACAAGAAATTACACCTGGTTACACTGAAGGAAATAGACGAAGAAAATGGACGGTAAATGACGACTAGTCTAGATGAAGAGCAAAAAGGGAAATGAAAAAGGAGGCCCAAAGAAACAAAGAAGTTTTAATGACGATTAACGAAACAGCATCAATTGAAGTAAATACCAGTAAATAGCGAAACGATAATAAATGGAATATAGTCCAGTCTAATCGTCCATGGCAGCTACAGAGTAATTACAAAATAAATAAGCGTGGAATGGTTCCCACGAGCCACGAGATCTACTGTAATGAGGTAATGATTATGTTAATGTAAACAAGCCGAGGCCTTCTTCCATGACGACTTTATAGGCAGTGTTGCCAACTGTCTACCATCAAACATCGTTTACTTGGGCAACGTTTTGTCGATTTTTTCTAATACTGGAATACATTATAACGGATTAAAGTCTTTTCTGCTATCTCTTTTTCTATCCAGAATTTCGAAATAACAGAGGTTATTGCATGGACTGTTCGTAATCTAAGGAAAACTTTGCCGTTTTGGCCATGCTGGTTTCGGTAACATGACACGCTCACACCCATCTCTTTTCCCTTACCTCTCTCTCTCTCTCTCTTCTCGCCTTCTGGCCAAAAATAACTCGGACTGACAGACCTCTTCATTTCCTAAGACCCGGACCACTTATGCGTCAAGTGATCTTGCGTAAAGGGGAAATATACAAGTAATAATTATAGGAAAAATGTCGTTATTTTCTAATAATAATCATAATTAATAATAATTCCGTATCTCGCTTGAATGCCAATAGTTAACGATCACCAGTGCCGTCCGAGTGCGGTATAAGATGCGGAATAAACAATGCTCAGTCCATACGAGGGTGCTGTGACTGCTGTCGGACAGATACTGACAGTTTCGTATTTCAAAACCAACCACGAGGTGGGTAGGGGTTGGGGGTGTTGGTTGGGGGCGGGGGGCGAAGAGGGTGGTGCGTTGAAATCAGACAGCGGCAGCATACACCTCAAAACTTTTGCAGCATTTGACGAGCATAAATGATGTTCATAATGGTAGAAGAAATTTTACTATTAATTTGCAAAATAATGTATTTGGCAAATTTCACGGTAATAAAACAAATTTTTTTAAATGTTCCAGCGAACATTGGTCACTAAACTTTGACTACAGGAACTGTTTTCTTTAGCACAATCACAGTTTGGAAAGTCACGAAAGAAAGGAAGAAAACCTCGATCACCGCCCGATTATAGTTTGGGAATCGCCAATTCCCAAACTGTCCGCAGTATGTGACAACTGAGTGGCGGCCTCCTGATTCAGAGCTCGGAGATACAAACCAAGTTAGGTTACTAAGTGATGACACTGGCGCTCCTACGACACGAGCAACAGCCATGTTTGTAGGTTTGTTACTCAGTATCGAGCAGTGTTTTAGAAACAAGCATATGATGCAGTATTTTCTTGCTTCTAGAAAGAATATTCATTTCTCCATAATAGGCAGTTTGGAATGAGCCAAGCAGATCTCAGCACCAATACATAAATACAATCCTTTTCACAAGCTTTTGCACTTTTGTCTCTTTATGATAAATTCCCGTAATATCGACTTTACCTGTGGCAAAAATCATTTTGCGTCAAGTATGTTTTTCTCCAGTTCTTTCATTCGACTTACAGTGCTCTTGTATTCTTACGGTATCATTACGTAGATTTCTTTCATTTACTTCAGCCTGTAATAGGTCAAACATCTCTATTGTCCCATTCATTGTTAGGCCAATAGGCAGCAATCTGCACCACAGCACCACTTTCAGAGACCATGAAAACGCCGGAGATATTCCGAGTAACACAGCTAACAATAAGCAGCAGTTACATTTCCTGACATGCTGGGACAAATTGACCGACAACACTATCGGCGATTTTTCTAAATTATACACCGAGTGATCCTGTAAAGGAACCTCATATTTACGGTAATTTTGTAAAATTGCTTACAAAATGGCCAGGTAATTTGTAAAATGGCCTACTTCGTTACTTAATCCTATCACAGACTACACACACAAAGAGCGAAAGAGTCACATTGGGACGGAAAGTATCATTTCCATTAATTTTCTGAGGCATTCTTTGAGAATTTTCTCTCTCTCTCTCTCTCTCTCTCTCTCTCTCTCTCTCTCTCTCTCTCCACATAAAGAAACGTCAAAAACTCACCGCTATTTTCAATAACCGCAATCCAAGTTATTTTGGGAAAATTATATAAAAAAATAGGATATTGCACAGTCTGGAAATCACCAGCAACAGTTGATGGCACAACTTCAGTAACCCTAACAATGATAACAGCGACAATAATGATAATAGTACAAGTTTGGTAACTTACACAATTAACAGTTTTGACTCGAGTTTAGGTAAAATTTACAATAGTCATTATAGTTAAAATTCTCATCATATATGTATGTATGGTATGTATATATCTATACAAATCGAATTTATGGTAAAATGTGTAGATCTCAATGAAAATTTTTCTTGTTCGCTCTTATACTGGAAGTCAAATCGTTAATCATCCAAAAGTTATACTAATGAAATCCAAAATGTCCAAATGCTGTTGCATATTGGATAATAAAATGGTGTTTGCTTTTTCCCTTGATCTATTTGTAACTATAAAACAATCCTCTAGTGATCAGGCTAGGTTAGATATATATATATATATATATATATATATATATATATATTATATATATATAAGATATATATATTTAATAATATACACACACATATATATATATATATATATATATATATATATATATATATATATATTACTAAGTTTCAGATTTCTGTTGGCCCTGAATTAGAATTTCCTCTGGCTATCGCTTTGCGACGCAAAGGCCTTTTGCAAGATATGGCATTCATGTCTTTTATTTTCTGACATTCCCACAAACCTCCACGTGTCCCAGCCTCTCAGCCCATAGTTCTCATCCAACTGTTTCAACTAGCCCGATCACTTGAGAATTGTAAAACTAAACATAATTTTATTATCAAATATGCAACAGCATTTGGACATTTTGGATTCCATTAGCATAACTTTTGGATGATTAACGATCTGACTTCCAGTCAAGGAGCAAACGTGAAAAATTTTTCATTGAGACCTACACATCTTAGCATAAATTCGATTTGTAATATGACTATATACATATACACATATATATCTATACTAATACACACACACACACATATATATATATATATATATATATATATATATATATATATATATATACGTATATGATGTGAATTTTAACTGTAATGACTATTGTAAGTTTTACCTAAACTCAACACAGGGAAGGTCTTAACTGAATGAAGTCAAAACTGGCAATTGTGTAAGAAAAATTTTACATTGAGACCTACACATTTGAGCAAAAATTCGATTTGTAATCTTAAGAATTAGGTCAAGTTATTTTTTTCATGCTGGGGCTGAGTGTTAAGGCCAGTCAGAGGTCCTTACTTGCACAATATGATCGAGATCTAAAGAGAAATTGGGTAATGAAAAAGACAACCAACTAAATTGTAATTCTTCACCCCACAGACAATAAACTGACAATAAAAAGACTGAGTATCCAATATAACTATTCAAATCGACTTATACATGATCAAATTGCAAGTGCAAAATGAGAGCAACTGAGTGGATGTTAAATATTCCCATGAGTATAGAAAAAAATAAAGAAAAAAAGAAAACACCGGAAGGGAGGAGATATGTTCACCCATGTCGTTGTCATTACTTTCTTCTACACATGGCATCCATTAATGAGGAATGATTGTTATTCCCTGCACGAGAGTTTGACACAACGTGAAAGACGATACAGTTGTATCCCCCAAAGACGCCATATGGAACAGCAGTAAACCTTAGCACCACCCCTCCCCCACCCACCCACCGCTTCGGCCTCAGTAACCTAAATTTTCACATCTCTCTCACCCTTCTTCTCCTCCTCCTCCTCCTCCTCTATCCTAAAAATCCATCCTCAACCCCCCTCGTCTTCTCTATCACCCATATCCCGTTCCATAAGAAAATCCCTCGAGACCCTTGAGGTGGCACTCATAACCCCAAGAGAGGTTTAAGTGGTTATTTCTGCGGGGGAGGGGGAGGTGTTTAGGGACGCCGGGTTAAGGGTATCTGTATGCACTGAGAAGGGTTGAATAATAATAATAATAATAATAATAATAATAATAATAATAATAATAATGTCTAAACAGTTCACTAACAGTAATGAAGGGGTTGGCTGATAAATTTCTGAAGTTTCCCTTTATCCACGTTTATTTTATTTAAAAATGAGGAATACAATTATTTTCCAAAAAGTTATCTAAATTTGTTTCTTTGTAGATAGCTATCAAAAGGGACAAACCCCAGCAGTTCTACGAAGAACTGTATTGTAGGATGAGTCATAATCCAACATCCTGGATGATAAATATTTCATTGTAAGATCAGGAAAAAGATAAATGTTACATAACCCGGTACATAGTAGAGAAATAAATTCTGTCAAATTCTTAATTATACTGGACGCGGAGTTTTCTACACTAGTACATTGGTAGGATACTTGCATATGAAACGTGTATCCCCGGTGGTTAGCCAACCAAAATCGAATTTCACTAAACACGCCATGTATTCAATTCATGCTTAGGTCTTCAGTACCCTCATGCATTCATGCATTTTTTCCTAAAATAGAGACAAAGTTGATATCCACGAGGGAGAAGTCTGGGTCCCTGGTTGATGAGGTCCGGTTGGTAACCTTTCAACTACGGGGACCATATATATATGTATATATATAATTATAAGTATAATATCTATATATATATATATTATATATAGATTTATAATTTATATATATATATAATCTATATATAATATAATATAATATACTATATATATATTATATATATATATATAGTATATATATATTATATATATATATAAATCTATATATAGAAATATATATATAATAATATATACCTGTATATATAATAATTATAATATATATATTTTAAATATAATATATATAATTATATTTATATTTATTTATAAATAGTATATTTTTATATATCATATATATATAAGATATATATATATTAATATAGATAGAGTTGTATAGAACTATATATATGTTAGATATAGATAGAATAGTAGAGTATATATATATACTATATACGATATATATATATTATATTATATATATATATATATAACTATATATATAAATTATAATATTATATATATAATATATACAGATATAGATATATATATATTATCTATATATATATATGATATAATATATATAGTAATATATTATATATATAACGTTTTCATATTTCCTTACTTATATATATATATATATATATATATATATATATAAATATATATTATATATATATTATTATATTATTTAGATATATATAGATAGATATATATATAATTATATAATATATTTATATATTATATATATAATATAATCTATAATATTATATATAATATATTATAAATCTATATATATATATGTATATATATATATATATATATATATATATAGATATATATATATATATATATTAATATATATAAAAATCCTATAATATATCTATATATATATATTTATATAATATATATATAGATATATATATATATATTATATATATAAATATATTATATATATATATATATATATAACATACATACATACATACATACATACATTATTGAAAATTCACTGCATGAGGCAGCATAGGTGAGTGAACACACCAGGACAATTTATTGCTCGCCCTGAATCGATCTCGAACCCTTTGACAAGCAAGTGAGGCGGGCCATCATGCTGGCGCGAGACCTCAGAATACATGGCACCTTCCTGCTTATCTGCAGGCGAACAACTGTCAGTTGATCTTCGGTAAACGGCACTGAAAAACTTCCCTTACTTTCTGACTATCAACTTGGAGTGTAATTGACAAACAATATGAAGTACGTCGTAAAACTCTTTATATGTCTGCGCACATGTAGTATGCCTGACAAAAGTGTGAGTTTGTTAGGGTGTCTCAGCTGAGTGGGACTAAATTAGTATATTATAGTAGGTAAATAGGTATCAACTTAAATAAGATAAGTTTATATCCTCTAGAATACTTTATAAAACTTTCAGGGAAAGTAACTAGTGCCCCTATCTTTATTATTGTTATTATTTCCTAAGATGATCCCAGGAATATCTACCACATAAAGAACAAGAGTCGATAGTAGATACACGTGCAGGAAATAAGCAAGACGTCCGGGTGCGAAAAAGCTTGTAACAGGCCATTGGGAGATCAAGTTATAACTGGACAAAGAATGTCAGGGTGGAGGCGGAGTTTAAGCTGAACAATGTTGAAATGCGTTCAGTGTGTTGTGGGGGAAGAGGAGACGGAGGAGGGGGCCAAGGAAGGGGTGGGTGGGTGGAAGGCGTTATGTAATCAAGATGTTTATGGTTGGTAATGAAGTCTGAAATTACGACTCAGGGAGGGGGGAGGGTGGACGGAAATAATGGGTGTATGGATGTGTTCAACGTAACACGAGAGAGAGAGAGAGAGAGAGAGAGAGAGAGAGAGAGAGAGAGAGAGAGAGAGAGAGAGCATAAGCCAAGAGTAGGAATGATCTGTTTCATTTTACCCAGTAGTGATGTGCATACTTTAAAAAAAAAATTAAACAATACAGTTCAAATCTCACTTATACACCGACAAACTCTCGAAATGGTAAAAATATATTTGCAATGATACCGTTGTTATATAATTTCGATCATTTAAAATAAAAAAACTCCAGATTTAATACCTCGAAACAACTGCACTAAAATTATCAAAATCAAAGTGGGCCATTTTCAACAATCTGTTGGCTAACCATTTGTGTTATCCAGTCTACCAAACAATGAGACAATACGGGAAAAGCATATTTAAGAGGCAAGGGATTTCATATATTCCTAAATCTTCAGTGTGTCACTTCAAAGAATTTTCTACATGATGAGAGAGAGAGAGAGAGAGAGAGAGAGAGAGAGAGAGAGAGAGAGAGAGGATAGTTTATTTTCTTAGACAGAACTTGAACGATTCAATGTTCGTGACGAAGTGAGCTCTCTAGGAAACCAAAACATTATGGAATCTGAGGGCAAACATAATACATTAACGAAAAATGAATAAAAAAGAGAAAATGGAATGAACTAATGCATATAGAAAGAAAATGAAAAGTTCTAAAAACATGTGCTTGCAACCACCGCAAGAAAAACGTACGCTTGTCTATTCATCAGATGAAGCGTTTGGATTCATAGACTGCATAACGGAACTTTAGTGAGCAAATGTGAAGGTCAAATACGTTCGTTTAAATATAAATAAAACCATATTAATTCAATGTTTGTAAAGAATCTCATATAACTGCTGCAAGATCTACTTTACTTAATGTTATATATAAAAAGAATTTTACTTACCTTTGTTGTGGCAAACACTCACGTCTATCTCCAGCACGTACCTATGAATGAAAAGAAAAACTTTTTGAAGCCAGTACACTGTATAGTATTCGCACTTATATGTCAGCCTATGTTCTTAGTAGCAATATCTACAGTACAATGCATAGGCTGCAGCTGTAACGGACTATTAATCAAAAGATTAATGTAAAGCAATGGTCTTCATATCAGAATTCTGGAGTGTCTTATATTTAGATGGGACCAATTTACTTCAGTAAAAACAGCTTCAGACAATTCTGAGCATTAAGTGATGATCTTTCCGCTACCATTCACTGTATGGAATCTTTCTCTCAAATATTGGTCTTTAATATCCAAACAATTTAGTACAGTATCATAAAATTAGAAATATATAATATCACACAGATGTCGACAAAATGAAACCATTTAAGGCCCGATAACTTGTGATTGATTAACACGAGGGCTGTAGACTAAGAAGAAATCATGACAAATGACTTACTAGAATCATATCTAGAGACACGAAGACAGCAGCACTCTGACACAAACAGATTGACAATAAATCACGAAGGTTTCAGCAAAGCAGCCATTATCGACATGATTAATTAAAAGGCAATAATTCACGCAGATAAAAACCCCACAGAATCAATTAGGCAAAACAAACCCTGAGCAGAGAAGCGATTACTACCTCGACGAACCCTCCCTGGGCCCTCCCCCTCCTCCCTCCTCCGTCCTCCCTCCTCCCCCTCCTCACTTCTTCACTCAGCTGGAGGGAGGAGATTTTAGGCTACGCAAGCGTGAAGGACTAAAAATAACAGGACGGAGACACGCTATGCAAACACTCCGCAAACAGGAATATTTAGGAGGATTCAATAACGATCTTAAGTTGTTGGTTCAAGACGTCTCATTATCCTTAAGAAAATCGCGGCACGAGAGGATCGTTGACGCGGATAAACGGACCACCGATCGACCAATATTGTTTCAGAGATTTTTCACCCATTCCTGGCGAGACTCAATTATAGTTTTTAGCCTTCCATCATCGATGAGATCTTTATTTTCGATTTTTCTTGGTTGTTCAAATGTACTCAGCTGACATTTGCAATTAAAATCTGTGGTAAGCTCGAGAACTAGCTAATCAATGTGCATATATTTCTTTTACTCTGTTAAGATGAGATCAAGAAGATGAATTCTTAAAGTATTTTCTTTACCTTGGGAAAACTTAATATATTCCTTCTCTTAAAACGAGTGACAGAATCAAGATAAGAATTATGAAAACCACTGACCTCCTACATGATAAAATAAGACTATTTCATTTATTGTATCTAAACAGGCAGCAATGTTTTTCCTGCGTTTGAATTAAGGGCAATTCTTTCTTAAGGAAAATAAGATATCATGAAGAGGAGTAAGGAATAAGTCTGGGAAGATTTTTATAAAAAGACCCCACCCAAAATACTTTACCCTTGTCTTCTATATCGCACCATAATTTGATGATACACATAATTGCGTATAAATACAAACTCTCACATGGCCAAATAAAAGGCATTTTTTCTTTGCGTATATCACAATGAAAATCAGCCAGAAAAAATATTATAAAGCCGGGAACTCGTCTCTAGCGTGCAAATGAAGCCATGAGCCAAACAAAAGCTATCATAGGAACCTGCAAATACACCTCTTCTACCAAAGTGAGTATCGCAACAAAGCGGGAGAAGAACGAAGCCTTCCATTAAAACCTATAACAACACAGTCCGAGCGAAGAAGGAATTTTAATCACAAACAATTGTGAGTGGAGCAATCGATATGCAACATGTGAATCCATTAATCAACCGGAATGCAATATGAGCCAATTCTCATTCCTATTCTGGGGCGGGGTCGGTGCGAAGAGAGAGCTTCATCAATAAGAGGGTTGACTGATGATGATCATGATGAATGTGAGCTCCGCTGATCCGGATTCCGGACTTTGAGTGTAATTGGACATCATGCAGAGGGATAACTATCGATTCGGGTTCTGAAGTCCCACATGACTGGCTATTGTAGTGCATAATATGTTATGCTTCGTAAGGAGTATAGACACGCCACAAGGAAAATAGTTCTATTCGACTGCAGTGTTTTACAGTAAAACAAAAAATGAACCTTAGTGGTTTTTCGTACATTATTAATTTATGAAAAATTATGAGAGGAGCTGTTATAATCTTTAAAAAATTTTGATAGTTAACGATGCTTGGGATCAAGTTTGTAACTTCTGAAGGCCATCTACTGGGAATAATTTTTTTTGAGAATTATAAATAATTGTAAATAATTTTTCATTGTCAAGTATTATAAAACCTACTTAAATCACAAATATTCTTCCTCAAAATTCATAATTCCTCAAAATTCAAAATTCATAATTCTGACACCAACAATGATTTGCATGAAGTAACAAACTTAAGTAAAAAATAAACATACTAGCAGTCGTACCTAAGGTGGTTTATTCAATTCAGGGAAAGTCCCTCTAGCGCAGCTATCACAAGTTCAATCATTTCATCATAAACATCGAGTTATTCCCTCGGCAAATGGGGGGAATTCCCTCCACCGCTTCATGGGGAATTCTGTCCATCCATAACCGGGAAAGTTCACTTTCAATCGATGGCAAGTGTTCGCTAATATATTACTCGTTTGGAAAGAGGGTATTCTTCAAACATGTTTTGTGTGATAACCATAAAACAAGCTTCATATATCCGTAATCAATAGAAGGAATTGGGGCACAAATACAAAAAAATAAATATTTAAAGAGAAAGTTGTGGTAGTAATAAATGTAATGGAAAAAGTTTTGAAAGGTGACACTCGAGCTACTGCAAGTGGGGAAAGAAATGGCGTCTGATAAGAAACGTTAATTAGCAAAGGAGTTTATCGCACAACTTTTCCCCGTTTATCACTTTGGCTTTCCCCCAAGTCTCGCTCGAGAGTCTCCGAGGGGAAGTTAGGGATGTAGTCTAGGGGAAAAAAGTGTTTCCGTAGGGTAACTTGATCTTCAACAGCGAGCGAGGGGCCTACCTTACTTCTCCTTTCTTTAGCTATTTTTATAAAATCTTATTCATCATCTACACACACGCACACTCACACACAAATATACATTATATATATATATGTATAGATATATATTATATATAATATATATATATTTATAATATATTATATAATACCGCATATTATACTGTATATTTATATGTGCGTGTGTATGCATATGTGTGTGTGTGAGTGTATGCATATATATATATATATATATATATATATATATATATATATATATATATATATATATACATACTCTATACGCACACACACATACACGTACACACACACACACACACACACATATATATACCATATATAATATATACATATATATATATATATATATATAGATATATATATATATATATATATATATATATATATATATACTCCGTAATTCCCAGCCTGTTGTTCGCGAACAGCACTGGGCTTACCCTAGTCTGACAGTGCTCTTGGTCGGGCCCGAAGAATGATGCCTGCAATTTAAAGCCTCTTATCAGTTATCGAGCAGAACTATTGATTATGAATGAATATTCCTAGATTTATGCCGGTGTTTCATTACCGGTATATTTAAGCATTCATTTCTTTATATTTTCTTCTCGATATTAACTGAGTAATGTGTGTAAAGTGCATCACTCTTCCAAGGTACAGTAAATTTAAATGATGAATTTATTTAGGCAATCTTCACTTACACTGGATCATCTGCATTCTACATGATTAATCCCCTTAGTAAAGAGAGCATATATCGCAAGAATAAATTGTTGAAATATGCTTCTCCCCGATGCAAGACTCGTTTCTTTAATTTTAGTGATTTTTCATATAGTGTAATACAGAGAGAAAACTTCCCAAGAATTATTTTGTGAATCATCTTTGCAAGTAATCTTAAGTATTTGTGAGATTCAATACAGGTTTTACTAAGTGGCCTTTATTACGATTTATAAAAAAATGTGGGATGCTCTTATAACTTCCCTGGAAACCGCATGTGGTCATTATCTGACAGGAGGAATTGAGGAAAGCCTGTGCATATATATATATATATATATATATATATATATATATATATATATATATATATATATATATACATATGTATGATATATATATGTATATCCATATATATATACATATATCTATCTATATATGATATATATATATATTATATATATATATAATTATATATGTATATATATCGAACTACAAATGTCCTTTAATATCTAATTCGCTCTACCTCGGAATTAATGTATTTTCATATATGCTTAACCGAGGGAGAATTTATTAAGCGATAATCGAATTGGCGATCGACAGGCGCGAACCAGCGACCTCCCAATTCCAGGACTGGCAGTGAAGCCTTAAACCACCCCGACACCGCAAGAATTCCCCCCGGTTAAGCATATATGAAAATATATTAATTCCGAGGTAGAGCGAATTAGATATTAAAGACATTTGTAGTTCGATATATGTATATGAATCACGGTACTGTGATAGACTTATATATATATATATATCTATATATATATATATATATATATATATATATATACATTGGCATCACATACATACATCGTATATACCAAATACACACACACACACACACACACACACACACACACATATATATATATATATATATATATATATATATATATATATATATAATATAAATATATTATATATATGTATGTATTTGGTATATACGTATGTATGTATATGTTGCCAAAGCACAGTATGCAGTCAAGTATAGATGTACTCTCACGCTGAAGTATAATAAAAAAAAAACATACTTTCAGAATGCACAAAACAGCAGTAGGTGAAAGAAAATGAGAGAAATGCATTGAAACATTATCAGTTTAGAGAAATGATGGAGCAAAGTTTTAAAAACAGAAGAAGTCAATATCAGGAAGAGTAACGTAACAGGTGAGGTTCCTTTGTTTCAAGGGAACATTAGTCGCTTTACTTGATTTTCTTATTTCCCAGAATGTTTTCTCTTAAAGTATGAGCTCCAAATTACTCATCTATTTGTTTTCTATTAAACTGTTGAACTACTAAATCTAAAAATGTCGTTGCTATTTTTTTCCTTTATTTTTTACTTAATTTTTGCTGAAACTTTCAATGAAGTCTGTCTTCTTCCATACGATTGTGTGCCCATTAGGAATAACAATAGAAAGAAAATAATAATAATAGTCGTTAACAGTATTAACTGACGCGATTTATATATATATATATCAATAACCATCAAATATTTTTATGTTACTTCCTGGTCTGAGTTCGGTCAGTTTCAGAGTACCGAGTTAGATCAGATTGGACCATGAGATTAGAACAACTGAATTAGGCCTAAGTGAAATTAGGCCATTTATGATTTTCATTTCACTCAGATTTAAATCTCAACAGTTGAATGAAGTATGATGATATTAGGTTTCATTGCGGAAAATTTATGTGCAAATTGCAATTTTGAACATCTAAATAATTTCATTATGAGAGTAAGAGAGAAAATCAAGTAAATAATCCGCGGAAGCTTTTTTTCGGCGGAATCGAGTTTTCTGTACCGCGTGTAATGATTTATGAAACTATCAGCCACGGCCCACTGAAACTTTCAGCCACACCCCGGTGGTCGCCTTATGTTTGATGATTGGAGGGTGGCTCATCAATATACTAATATGCTAATTTGCAGCCCTTCTAGCCTCAGTAGGTTTGAAGACCCGAGGGCGGACAGAAAAAGCCATCTCAATAGTTTTCCTTTTGCAGACAACTAAAAAGGAAGCAGTCAATAACAATGATAATTATATAATAGTACTAAGAGTATAAGTACCACATTTTCCAGTAGCAAAAAAAACATGATGATAATATCAACTCTAGTACCAAAGGCAAAAATAGAAATGATCATGATAACTGTAATAATTAAGAGGACCTCAACGGCCATTCTAAACCAAGGGAAGCGGCACTACGGTGCCCCGAGCACAGAAGGGAAGGGAGCGTGTCAGTTGGGGGTGAGGATTGGTGGTGGGAGGGGGTAGGGTGGTAGGGGAGGATGCAAGGGGAGAGGAAATGCCAGGAGGTACAGTTACGCCATACTCCGTCACCTCGACGTCACCAGACTCGTTACCGCTGTCGTTAACGACACTAACACCTCATCTGCCCTAGACGGTGCCAGATGAAACAGAAGGGAGAGGAGAGAGAACTTACGAAGCAAATTATCAGATGAAAGGTTGATATGTTCACAAGGCAAATGCCTGTCAAAAAGAACTGAGGCCAAGAACTATCTGCAGGAGAGTGAGACACACTCTCAAACAAGAGACCGAAAATCATCAAAATAATAACAGCAGATACTCTTTCAGCCCAGGGTCGTGTAGCAGTATTCCTGCAGAGCGTTCAAATCCACCAGGCCATTATTTGAACTGGTCATTGAAAATCACGATAACGCTTCCAACTTTGGAGTTGGGTATTATGTGCCACATCAAGATTGAGCGGCGTCTTTTGCTTCATATGTAAAACTAAACAAAATCATCACAACTTGCTTCATCTAGGCAGTTATATATCTGAACTTTATTAACTTTGATCTGAATTATGCGTTCTCATTGATTTGTGAAGGATAATAGGCACCGAAGGATTTAATTAAACAGGTTAGAGGCAGTTAGTAAAAATGGTGAAACGAGCAATCCCAGGAGGATTATTTGTAAACAAAGCTCACACAACCCTCATTCAAAATGACGGTAGTGTCGCTGAGCTCCTGTCCAGTCAAGGGACTTGAGAGTAAATTTTCATTGATTTTGAAAAAAAGTAAAATACTTCAGAATGTTCTTGCCTACTCAAAGTACAGTTTAATTGAATTAAGTCTGACAGGATATGGAGTGTTATGCAAATACAATCAAATTTTTCATGAACTTATGTAATAGTGGCCCAAGATGCTCGTTCCGACTGGTGTTTGTATGATGAATATAATGGACCTGTTACACGACAACCATAAGGTGCGCATGGTGCTGATCTCTCTCTCACTATACGTACAAGTCAGCCTTTTGAGATAGCGCGCTATGAAACTTGTCAACAACTATACCATTGCTGCCAGGTTTTTAGAAATGATGATTCCGACGTGTTTGTCTCGGGAGTTTTAATCATCATATTTCACTCCACATCATGATGCTGCATGAGACCTGTGACCTCGTTACAAAACGAGTGTGCGCGTTCGATTTTGTCATTATTGAAGAGCTATACCCTACATATTTGCAGCGCTGTAGAGAGAGAGAGAGAGAGAGAGAGAGAGAGAGAGAGAGAGAGAGAGAGAGATTACTAGACCAACTGATAAATCATACAAGAATACATGCAACAGATAATAGTAGTAGTCAGATTTATTCCATTCTTTACATTTATCATCTGAAAATCAGCTTTTCATTAAGAAATTATTGAAAGTACCTGCTTGATCTTCCACTGTCTGCTATTCATTTTTCACAGTGTGCGGAGTATAACTGGCATAAACGACCCTATTAAAAGATGTTTTTAAAAGAGCTAGTGACGTTTGAGCGTTAGAGACATAGGCAAAGCAACGTACAGAACTATTTAATATACTGCAAAAAACAAGGGCTTAAAACAAAAATCGTGCAAAATTTTGAAACGAATACTATATTGAGAAATTTATGAAGCTTTGAAGAGTTATAATAAAAATAACACAAAATGAAATCATGCAAAAGATTAAAGTAATTTAAAGAGAATTCTTTTCATTTGTTTATATCACCGTCTGACAGGAAATTTCTTGCTGCCAAACCTTGACCCATGACACAACTCACCCTCAAGATGATCTGCTAAAACAAAGGGGTCGTTGTTGCGTCGTGGTTGCCCATTGTTTCCAACCCCAATTAGAACCACTCCGGTGGTAAGTGAAGTTTATTTTCTTACATAATTAAATTGCATCTTCTATTCTAAGGTTATCAATTATTCTGCCCTTGAATTTGGAGATGAGAGGGTATAAGTCTTAGTCTTCCCCTCGACTATCTTTGAAGTAAAGCTGTGTATCTTGGCAACATTGTATCTATTGTTTGGTTGTCATTCCTCCTCTGTTATAGCAATATTTTTTCGAACTGTTGCAAGAAATTAAGCACCCTCGTTTTCACTTCACGATCACAGCTATGTTTTATTTATATTAAACAGATAAACTATTGATTATATTAATACTCACATCACAACTTCATAACAATTATTAAAGAAAGACCTTTGTGTCTAGCAAGTAGATTTTCTACTGACCACACTGTAATTTGTGCTTACATATGCGAATCTGAGAAAATGTGTCCTTAATGCAATATAACACAAAGTTGGATTCACTCCTATTTGCTAAGTCGTCGTTAATAAGTTCTCATCTCTTAGGTGTCCATTTTATGTGTATTTCTAAGGACCAGAGTCGGACTGCCACTCGCTTAATGTATTATCTATTAAGATGGGGTCTTTTTATTATTTATGTACACAGAAGTAAAGGATCGAACCTCTGGTCTAGGAGATCCCTGTGGGAAACCAAACCGCTGATATAGGAGAGGCTGTTGAATAAACCTATCTCACTGCAAGAGACTATTCAGACAAAATATAAGCATACATTTGCTTTCTGCGATATTTCGACAGATGTTCTCAAAGGTGAATGGTAAAACCGATGAATTTCTACATTTCTATATCATTTTACGATATTTCAAAGTGTCTCCAGTCAATGAATAAGTCCTAACCCATTATTCTGAGTTGAAAATATACAAGTAGATTTTTCTTAAGATATGGTATTACGTGATTTGACTCAGCGTTAACTAATACCTGGTACGGAATAAACAGCACGGATAATGACCGATGATTTTCGACTCCGTCCTTATCGCCTTTCTTCGAGATCACGTGCTGGACTACTTAACAATCTGGGAGGAAATCGGCCACTATTCAGTCGTTACCTACCACGGTTTGGGAAGATGCTGCTAACGGGAAGGCATCACGCAAAAGGGAAAGGATTTCATTAGGTCAATTTGTTTTTAGAGATTTATGCATACTGATCTAAAATGACAGTACTTGGGTCACTTTCAGGGGATGACCCCAGATGTCAGTTGCTCTGTATTCTGCTGTGACTATTCAAGAGTTATTTTGATTACGTTTGTTCAACACCCACACACACACACACACACACACACACACACACAGATAGAGAGAGAGAGAGAGAGAGAGAAACTTGAATATGAATTCAGTGAAAATATTGTTATATCAATGTACAAATAGCACATATACATAATAATGCTGAAAATTAGCAAAGAGAAAAGAGACACTTTACTTATTGTTATCAAATTTTGCAAAGAGAGAGAGAGAGAGAGAGAGAGAGAGGAACCGATGACAGCCAAGGTGACTAGGGGAAATGAAACACCAGCAGCTGAGGGCGAAGGGGAAGAAAATGCGTGAGAGGAAATGCTTACGAAGAACGGGAATTACGAGGGGAGATATAAGACATGGGGGAGTTTTAAAGGAGGACGCATAAAATTGATTCATTAATTAGTTTTTTTTTTTTTTGCAGTTCAGAGGAAAGAGTGGGTCGACGGCGATGGGTGCCAAAAGGAGAGGGGAAAATGGGAAAAAACATATTAAAAGTATATCATGGAGGCAGGCGCTGGATATCTCTCATATTTTCAGGACGATGAGAAAAACTAAAAACATTTCTCCGCAATGCGCATTTTTTTTTAAAGAAATCACATTATCATTTTTAGCGAGATAGAAAAAAGCAATAAAATAATTTTTTTGTCAAGTATCTTTAATCAACTTTGCTTTAAAGTTTTTATCCTAAAACCAATACATAAACTAACAATATGTATGAATAAATCGGAATCTTCCTTACAAGCTTTTAAGGGGAAAAAGTAAAGTTTTTAAACAACAAAAGTAAACTTCATGTTCTTATGAGGCATATTCATTACATATTAATTACACTAATTAATTTCCTAATCGAAAGCCCCATAAAAGGTAAACTAGCGGTACTCCTCAAGAATGATAATAAGCGGAAATCAGATATCGCATATTGTAAGCGCAGCAATTCTATATTATTAAGGCATTGGATTATTGCATGACACTATCATCATCAATGCCAGTTTATAATTTAACCTATCGGTTTTATACCGTGCAGTGCAAAAGAATAATAATAATAAAAAAAAAAACATGGGCTATCACGAAGGTTACTTATCTTCTGTGAAAGTAAGTAGGATAGATGAAGGTGTAATCAACCATAAATAGCCACAATATCAGTAGGGGAAAAAACGAAAAATTAAACGCAAATAAGTAATAAGGGATAGCATAACATCCAACCATTCTGAAAACATAAAACTGTACATGATTTAATCTTTTCTGTTAAATAACAGGCCACACAGCAGTGATTTTTAGGGATATGAAGAAGAACAAAAGTTATTGATCGTGTTTGTTCCTGTCGGACAAACACAGACGATGGCATCCAGAAGAGCATAATAACCCGGAAAGCCTTCCATTCACAGACGCCCCACAAAGAAATATTAACTCATCACGTGAAAGTGCAGTCCTTTTTCATTAACATCTACAAGACAATGATTTTCTGGTTAATGCTCAGACGGCTCTTGTCAATTATTCGTAAAGAGTTAGTAACTGATAATCTGTGACAATGAACCGTTGGTGTACGAACCCCTACGATTCCAAACCTTGCTCCTACAATGCAGACCATCAAAAACAGCTATGATCGATTTTAAAGGCATCAAATCACTTCTACAGACATATCAAACCTATCACTTCCATTTGCCTAGGTAGACCACGTTCAATTCATGAATTAAACTACGGGTTGAACCCTTGTTAAAATACATTCTCCGAACCACCAAAACACACTCTGTAAACAGATGCAGCAAGGGGCCCTGAAACAATGTGCAATAAATAACACCAACATGGGAGCTACCACGGACACCCTAATAAATTCCGTATAAATGATCAACACCAACGCCTTCCCGGGAAGTCTTCCAATCTTAGGGGTTGGGCGCATCAGGTTTTGCGTCGGAGCTTAATGAGAAGCCTATACAGCCGTCCACTGGTACAGACAGACGGACAGACAGACAGACAGACAGACAGACCTATCCGATTTTCTATCTCACGAGTTGGAACACCTCCAGCCATGCTGGGATTTCAGTAGGAGGGAGACATGAATCCAATTAGACATCCAGCTCAGGGAAATATTGACGACCGCTGCTCTCACTCTAATTCATTCTTATCGACGAAGCTAGTTTGCAATCTGGCAAGCCGTCTTCGTCCTCGTGAAATACTGCGGTGTGCCATCTACTAGTTCTTCCTTCGGAATGAATGACTTTCACTGTGACGATACAGGAATGAGGGAGGAGACAAGAACCGCAAAAAATGAGTAAACTACAACTGATAAGCGCCTTAATTAACCGGCGTTCAAAGGGACCTCCTACAAAGATCTCAACATTCTCATCAACTTCATTAGTCGGATCATTACTAATACTATCAAATGAAACGGCGTACAACGATAATGTCAGTAACTGCAAATACTAGGCACTGGTGTAAAAAAAAAAGAAGAAAAAAAAACACGTAACCAGCAAAATCTTATCAAGAAAAAAATTCTCGAATCAGTAACATTATGTCCAAGACATCTAAGATTGGAATATCCGATGGCCTTTATCCTATGCCGAAATGGTTTTAAGTGTGAAAAAAAAAATGAGAGAATACATCTAATGTTTTACCATAATACTGTTCCCTGAATAAATAGACAATTAAGTAAACCAATGATTAGAAACTGAATTGAAATATTAAATCATTGTATAATTTTTTTAGGAAGATTAAAGCGATACGGCACAAACGAGACAAACCTTGTTTATCAAATACAAAGAAGAGGGAGAAAATTGTAACATGTTAGAGGATTTAATTTTTTAGGTAATGACAAATCTACAGCTTCAAGTACGACGAATTGTAAGGTCTAATCGAATTTTTGAATAGATTGCAATTTATCTTTTGTAGGTTAGCTGAATATAATTATAGTGGATAATCCCGTAGAAAGCCAAGTTTCAAACGAAAAAAAAAAAAAAAAAAATTTGGCGCTAGCTTTACTGGCGCAACTTTAAATTTTTAATCAGGATCTTGTCTAAATAATATTTCAGTGATCTATTACGCTCACAAGTTATCTAAAAAATATCAACATTAGGCGTTGAGTATAGCATACAATGTAGAATTTAAATTAGATCCTCAAAATTAAATGAAGAGTTATCATTCTTTAAAGTGATATATAAAAGAAAAAAAAAACATCATGCAACAACTTCCACATGCGAAATCACCATATCTGACTATTATAACATAGTGGTATTTTTCTATAAATATCCATTTTTCCCCGAGTGAAGATAAATGGTGTGTGCAGCTTTTACCAACATTAATCAACTTCTCACGCATCCCCCCTACTAGCATATTCATAAACGAGTTAATGGAATTACGAGGGATAAGCGCTGGCGAGAGAGAGAGAGAGAGAGAGAGAGAGAGAGAGACGAGAGAGAATAGAGAGGAGAAGGAGAGAGCGAGAGAGAGAGAGAGAGAATAAGGGGGAGGGGGGGAGGAGGGGGGGGCGGGGGGATACGAGTTAAAAGATGAATTATGGTTTCTGGTTTCCTCCCTCTAGTGTCACTTGGGCGTGCCAGCAACCCCTCAGAACTCCTCATCATTTCTGAAACTAATTACGCGAACTTGTGGCACCTCTTCCTGTAATCTAAGATGGCGGAGCAGACGCCCTTCGGTTGGTGATCGTATATTAAGAGGTAATGTTGCCAGATAGCCGAGTCTACAACTCTCCAAGTATCCATATTATATACGAATTTTGGGAACGTTATTTTAAATCCTGACTACCTTTAACTTACTGTGAATCTAAAAATTAAAATACGCGCGTTGCAAATTTGTGAAAATTTCCCTTGCCGGGAAAAGCATCCCTTTTTTTTATGATAAATTCTTAAGTTTGCCAATTAGAGGACCGGAACCTCTTCTCGCTGGGGACAAAACAAAATTCATTTGGCAAGATGTTCTTCACCTTGAGACAGAAGATCCATCTTGATGAAATTTTAGCGTTGTCCCTTCCAATTAAAAAAAATAATTAAATAATACTTCTATCTGAATAAGAGAACATTTATTATCTAAATGAAATAAATTCTAACTGGATGGTTATATGAAGCCATATTATTTTCATATGAAATATGCCAAATAGCTTACATTGAAATCTATAACCGAAAATGAGAACTTTTTTTTTCTGTCTTCCAACATCAGGTGTCCATTCATCTGAATGGTCGATAACATAGCTCAGTGTTATTAGTGAAACTCACCGTACAGGCCTTTTCTCCATCCGTTTGTTTCTTGTTTTTCTTACTTTTGAGAGAGAGAGAGAGAGAGAGAGAGAGAGAGAGAGAGAGAGAGAGAGAGAGAGAGATTCCAGTTTCTTTGCATCAATAATATTGATATAGTTCTAAGTCTCTATATTAATGTAAAGCATACCAAGGGTACAACATAAACAAACTAACAAATAAATATAAATGAATCTACAATGTGCGTTAAACATATCCCTTTTAGGTTGAACTAATTATTCGTTACATTACTTTTAATATTATGTGATGTATTTTTCTAAATATTATAATAATCAAGTTCGTCCAAGTCAATTGTTATACTAATATGATTTCATAACTTTCTGTTAGGAACATGTAAATAATTCGTGGAAGCAAAGCATTGGCTGTCTACTTTACGTATGTTGAGCAAAGTATCGTTCAGTTGAAAAGTAAACTTGAACCGTTTGTTTTATTACGAAACAGTCAATAATCTGATCAGTTGAGTACCAATTCTCTAGAATAGAATTGCTGATAATTTCGGTCGGTAAGTTAGAGATTTTTGTGAACTTTTAAAATTAACATCACTATTTTCAAATGTCTGAAAATGAAGTCTTGGTGAAGAAAGCCTATATTTAATAATTAATCTATTGCCAGAAATGGGTTAAAGTTTTCTTTGAAGATTATTCTTATGCTATTACTCTTTAAGCTTCTTGATCTCATATGCAGTTTACACCGTATGTGAAAACAAACACACTTAGCTTGAAAAATTGACTGTTTGTAACACAAGCGTCATAAAAACTATGATTTGTATACAAGTGTCAACTGACTTGTGTAAACAACATCCAGTCGTAAAGTATAATTTTGCACAAGACTTAAGAACATAAAGAGTATTTATGAATAAAGAAATTCAAGACAAAATATGGCGTCTCTGAGAACAGACACGCAAACAACTAGCTCTAAAAAACAATGCTGCCCTTTTTTATTCTGAGCATCTCGAGAATGTGGAAACCAAAACAACGTGAAGTGCCTGAGATTTACCGCCTAAGAAATTACAACATTTTTCTACGAAAGATGACGTTATGTCAAGTAAACAAACATCTACAAAAAATCCCGAATCAGGAGGATTCTGGTAAAATGCTTCAGACAAAATACCAGCGCATCATAGTTAATCTGTCACAATCCCATAAAGTAGCATTAAAAACGTACAATAAATACGACAGCAATTCCACCATTTCATTTTATTACTGAAGGACAAAGCAATAACAAGTCTGCATCCTCACAGGGGCTGGTGACTACCAGGGCAGACCCAGACAAGTGCAACCAATTAAAGCTCCCAATCTGAATTTCATAGGGAAGCAATTTTGTATAATAAACAGCCATTTCTAAGAGACTCTTGGAAATAAGAAAGTTATTATAGCATAAAAACAGTAGTTATTAACACGACCCTGAATACATTTTTTTTTTTACTGGAATTCCATTCCCACTGAAACAACCTACTTCATGTCATAATTATCCCATCAACTACACATGTTGGTCTTCGGTAAATGGAAAAAAATAGCCCAAAAAAAGAAAGAAAAAAACCCTCGCAAAGTCACCTGGAAACAGAGCAATTACCAGGTCCTTGGAACTGCCCGTACAGATGCTACTAATGTGAAGCCCGGTCACATCTGACCGCATAGTGTCTCTCCGAAAACAAAAGTAAAAAGAAAACTTCCGCCATATAAGACAGCATAAAAGAATCGCGAGAGCACCTAAACCAGCTCATAAAAACCTTAACAAAACCCAGTTTAGATGAGACACACACACACAAAAAAAGAAGAAGAAAGGGCCCGAGAAGTTAGAACCAGCTAAAACCCGGGGCGTTGTTTTATAGTCAGTTATTAAAAGCGGAATGCGAGCGGAGAAAGACATAAATAAAGTGTTGGTGGGGCGAGAAGTAACTAGCTGTCACCACAACAGGGTCCTCAGATGCGTCAAATTTGGACAACTCTATTTATGTGCATTTGGAACTCTGTGCTGCTGCTGCCCCTTGCACGAAGGAATGGGAGGGGGCGGGGGCAAGGCTAACAGCTATTTTTGTAAAATGAGAGAGAGAGAGAGAGAGAGAGAGAGAGAGAGAGAGAACGCAAATATCTTTAAAGCCACAGGTTTCTTTACAAGGGAAATTCTTGATTAATTGCTTTATATATAAAGGTTATTCCCTTCAGCAAGAGCTTCCAAACCTCGTTAACAGGCCAAGTGAATTCTTTACTGCATATTTAAGGACTTTGAACACATATACGCACAAGTAAACAGCGCAAGTATTTGTATCTTCATAGAGCTATACATGCAAACATACAGGTACACATGCCCACACATACTATATATATATATATATATATATATATATATATATATATATATTTTATATATATATATATATATATATATATATTTATATATTACAAAGAGTTTGTAGCAAAACCAAGGTCAAATGACTGCGGAGCAAAAAAGTAGGCGTGGAATGGTAGTTTCCAACTTAGGCATTGCAACCCGTGCCATTCTTATTCTAAAGATTACTTATAAAGATATAGATACATTTATCATTTTTGTCTATATTATGCGATTTGCAAGAGGAATAAACACGTTTTTAGCAGAAATTTCTTTACTAATACGAAGTTCCAGAGAAAAGTCCGGTATATTTACCGAAGGAAAATGCCAGCGAGGGAGGTAGAAACGAATTGGCTTTTAGGAAAGTCTTTAAGAGTGTGCTAAGCAATTGCATGATATGAACATGAGGTGAATGCAGTATATTCCAAATAAAATCAAGACACACTGCGAGAGGCTGGAGACGCTTAATGCTTCTACAGATGGGTACGTTTACACAATTTCTAGCGTAATTTGAGTAACGCTGTATTCTTAAAAAACAAATAAATAACTATTAAAATAAATGTAAAATAAAACAGATTTATTATTAACAAGCCTGTGATTACCCGCCTTTCGAATATTTTTCATTTTATGGTACTTTGTACCGAGGTTATTCCTTAATAAAATAAAAAAAAAACAAGTCAAGGATGAAGTGATCGTAATTTGTTGGCATGAAAACTCAAGATTAACAACTTATACAAAAGCAATATGTTAAGAATAGCTTCTTTGGCAGAAATATTTATTGTTCTGCATATTAATAAATGATTCCGACTACTTACAAATGCATCGTTCCACGAGAAAAGGCATTTAGAATCCCTACATCGCAAATGAGGGAGCCCCTGAAACCCAAATGAGAGCTCATGAATGTGCTATGATACCCTTGATCTTCTTTCTTGATAGGAGTAATATGGCCGCGTTCCGACTTACCGATGGGATGTCGCGTCAAGCACAGCTCGCTCTATCAATCTAAGCAACTCGGCAGGGGTAAGATGGCATTATCAGGTGATACGATACTCAAATGATCAGATTCGTGATAAGATGATCTTCATTTAGATTCTTAAAGGAACCAAATGTAAGGAAATTTACTATAAATAGCCTATAATCATCGCGGAACACGAACAAAACAGTGTCGTAAACTAAGGCCAATCTCCTTTAACGTCTTGTTTATGCATAGACTTTGAAAGAATTATTCTCAATGGATAGCAATTCAAACTTAAATGGCAGACTGTCCCATAAACTATATATATTTATGACAGGGCAGAACACCAGGGATTACTTCATGCAGTTTATAAAGGCTGAGATATACATAACATGCCTTGCAACTTTTTCTGCAGCCTTGCACTGTCCGGCTTCTCATGTCTGCAATAGAGCGAGTTCTCCTGGGCCTCGCTCTGCAATCGCCTATTTATTACAACACACAAACCTCCAGTAGCTTTCGGACACTAAAATATTTGAAGCAAACGCAAACATATAATCTGATTTGACATTTCTTACCATCAAGTTAAATATCGTGACACAAAATATTTCAATCTAACTTGGGGCAATTTTTTTTATCTAGACTCTAGACTTACCTTCATACATTTGAGCATTCTGCAAGCACAAACATGTATAGCGTGTGTGAGAGGCACGTATCTGCATTTTTAAAAAACCGTTTAGGGCTATATCTTCTCATGCTGTAGAGAACGTTATGCTGGGTATAGTTTTGAAATCTTCAATAAATTACCAGATGACGGAAAACTACGTCTCCAAAAACAGAATATAGTTGCCAAAAATTAAATGTTCCTATATTATTTACCTCTAAATTCTACGGAACTTTTACAGATACAAACACATGTATGCAGACCACACAAGCACACACACACACACACACACACACACATACACACACACACACAACACACATATATATATATATATATATATATATATATATATATACATATAATATACTATCTATATATATATATATATATATATATAGTATAAATATATGATATATATTAGTATATATGTATATATATAATATATATTATATATATATATATATATATATATATATATATATAAATATTTATATAGTTTGCGAGTGTGGTTATTGTGTGTTGCTTTTGTATTGTGTGTGTATCTTATGTGGGGTTTGCATTAGCATATTAACTTATTTATAAATTATTACAAACAACCTTCGACTGTAGAGCGAAACCATGGAAGAGCAAAACATCTTCGATGGTGGTTCCCACGAATTTCCAATTAGAGGAGAGTTACAAAGTAGAAAAAGAAATTATGTAAACAAAAACAAAAACACGAGTTTGCGAATGACATCTCAGTTCTTTTACAACTGCTTCTCCAAACGATATTGCGTGCTGTAAAAGTTGTACTTATTTCTTTCTTTGCACTGAGAAAAAGGATATGACCAAAACCCTTTATGAAATCCAGGATGATTAATTTACGGGTAACAAGATCAGCTCTGTCGAGATGTCTGAGATAACTGCAGACAAAACCGGTCAGGATTTATACCCAGTATCTCATTTTTTCCAATGGTACTTTGCACTTATAAAAACGTGCTCTGGCGATTTCAAGCGTATACATATATAAATATATATATATATATATATATATATATATATATATATATGCATATATATATATATATATATATATATATATATATATTATATATATATATATATATGTATATATATATATATATGTATATATATATATATATATGATATATATATATATATATATATATATATATATATATATATATATAAAATCTTTATAGGTGTTTCTTTTTTACCAATATACATAATTATATGATTTGTATACGTAGAAACATAGAGTGGTAATTGAGCTGTTTCCTTCAATTTACGTGAAGTCAGTTAGAACCAGGACAGCACTTAGACTTCTGGAATCAGGGAAATACTTAGACTTTTAAAGTTGTTGATGGAATGATGCCCTTTAATTAATTTAATTACACATAAGATTACCTCACACCTGTTTTGATAAACTTTATCTGATTTTCTGCAATATTGGTAAGTTGCTTAAGGGATCACTGTTGCCTTTAGAGTATTCAGTCGTTAGTACCTGTGATGAAGGTTCAGGTGTCTAGCTGTTGTAAGGTAACAATTAATTTTATATATATATATATAATATTATATATATATATATATATATATATATATATATATATAACATATACATTGTGACAAAGTGCCAAGTATCTGGTTACTACACTTACCGTTCATTAATTGTTACCTTACAACAGCTAGACACCTGAACCTTCATCACAGGTACTAAACGACTGAATACTCTAAAGGCAACAGTGATCCCTTAAGCAACTTACCAATATTGCAGAAAATCAGATAAAGTTTATCAAAACAGGTGTGAGGTAATCTTATGTGTAATTAAATTAATTAAAGGGCATCATTCCATCAACAACTTTAAAAGTCTAAGTATTTCCCTGATTCCAGAAGTCTAAGTGCTGTCCTGGTTCTAACTGACTTCACGTAAATTGAAGGAAAACAGCTCAATTACCACTCTATGTTTCTACGTATACAAATCATATAATTATGTATATTGGTAAAAAATAAAACACCTATAAAGATTTTAAATACAAAAAATTTATTATTAAATTCAAAATTATAAGTGAAATTCACAATATCAGGGAAAATTACTGTTACTTGAAAACACGGTAAAGTTTAATAAATTCTTGAATTAAATAGGTAAAATTAAATCAAAATGAATTTATCACAAAATTCAAGAAATTTAATTAATTCAATCAAAATTCAAAAGTGTTAGGCTATAATTGAAATTTGGAAAATAATTCACAAGTGCTAAACAACAACAAAACTTTTGATAAGAATTCTAAGTAAATGCAAGTTAATTCACAAGTGTTAATTTCAATTAATTGTGCAACGATTAATTACTGAAAACAACTAAGTTAATCAAATTGTGAATGCAAATGAAAACACAGAAAAACATGGAAAATACCAAAATTGTGAAAAGCACCAATCACACAGAACACAAAATAAAAACACACACCTCAACAAGAAAATGGATAAATGACACAAAATTCATTTCAAATAATACAAACACAAAAACACAAACATTTGTAATGTGTAAAAATTTAGTTTCACCACACCATTGTAACTATTAGTTTTCTAAACCACTGCAACTATTAGTTCTCTGAACCATTGTAACTATTAGTTGCAAATAATAAATGCTCAATAAGACAATTTACCTTGGTACCAATTTCCTTTCTGCTGCAGCTGACTCAAAGAATTTCACCACACAATTCACAATATTTCACAATATAAAAATAAAAGGCACTGTTACACACTTGTACAATGTTTGTTCAGATTCCACAAAAAGTTATGATTGACCAATTTACATTACATTGATATGAACTCAAAAGTGGAGAGAGAGAGAGAGAGAGAGAGAGAGAGAGAGAGAGAGAGAGAGAGAGAGAGAGAGAGAGAGAGAGAGAGAGAGAGAGAGAATCTAAACGCCAGGAATTCAAAGTAAGTCTGTAATGAACCTCTTTCTCTCTCCTTGTATGGGCTACTTCAAGAGACTGACGGGCTCAAAACGTTTCGGGCATGCAAAAGATGATGCAATCCTTCCAGAAGTTTCTAATATGATGTAACTTTACAGAAAAATCGTGAAATCAGCATGTGCTATTCGGCAAAGACATACGCGTATAAAACCAGTCATGTCATATACGTAGTATGCTCAATAAAGACACATATTCAATCGAGACAGAATCCCTTATCAAATGTGACGACATGATTTCAAAACACAACGGAGATCTCGAGATCTCTTAATCTCGAGGTGATGACAGATTAAAGAAACAATTCTATCTTGGAATGGACAAAGTTAATCTCTCTCTCTTCACATTCTACATTAAATTAACTTTTACATTATGTTATGCGAAATCTGAACATACATTTTAAGACATCCTATAACTGTAAACTAAATAAGGAATCTGAAAATGTTGCAAAACTCTTTTCTAACATCTTATACAGTCAAGGAGAAGATATGTTCATTATTAAAGTAGCAGCATATAATACACACACACACGCACACACACACACACACACACACACACACACACACACACACACACACACATATATATATATATATATATATATATATATATATATATATATTCTAGAGGTCAAGACGTATGGATTTCAATGCTACTAAAGCATTGAGTGTGTCTAACATTGTCCTAAGGTATGGCAGTACACTGAATGGATAGATATGCTTCATTAAGCCATTTTCTATTAGAAAAGAAAATGACAACTTCTTGCCTTTCCTCAGACCGTTTCGAACAGGTGGGGCTTCATGACGAATCAGCGACGCAGAGTCATTCCCCTTACCTAAGTATTAAAAAATGATTATATATCATCATACAAAATACTAGTTTGCTTTAAAAATTTTCGTATGGACCAGGATAGGTAAAATGACATTCAACCATTAGTCAAACAACCATTTGATAATGTGCAGTGGATGATACGCTATACCGACGTCACAGATACATGTCACCATTTTTACGGATGGCTTGGCGGCTAAGCGGGGATTTAACCTCATTTTCATAATATGAAAGCTAATGAAACACATATGGCGATGCACAGTACTTCCGAAAATTAGGATGACGTTTGAAACAATCAGTGCTTTAGTGGCATGAAAATCCGCTAAATGCAAAGTATACACACATACATAAACACACACATTTTATATATATAGGGATATATATAATGTGTGTACATGTAAATATATTTATAAAGATAACTAACGAAAATAGATAGTATTCTGGATTAGGAATATGAGTACGATTGAACCAGCTTTTGTAGTGAAACTATAACTCCTATTAAATCGTAGCTTTCATCTTTATTAAAATTCAGTCTAATCTTTCATTACAAGTCTTATTTTGTGTTCTCCTTCAGCTCCAGTTATATATGGGCATCTAGGGAATTGATAAATCATCTACAAATAGTGCACTTTAGGTTTCAGTGTATATATATTATGTATATAGATATACATATACGTATAATATATATATATATATATATATATATATATATATATATATGTATGTATGTATTACATACATGTGTGAACGTGTACTTACGTAGTATGTACGTGATCACGGGCGTATGTCATGAATAACTAAAATACAAAAAGTGGAAAGCAAATTAATTTCTTTACTGTATAAGTGGTTAACAACGTTGTTCGATATGAATTATTTTCCTTCTCATTCGAAGTCTTGTCATCATCACAATAAAGTCTTACGACTACAAGAGATTGTAGTGGCATAAGGGAAGTCTAATTGAACAACAATTACAAAAATAAATATGGAACACATTCTACCAATACCGATGCACCTCATTAACTTAGATTAATTCATACATTTCATACGAGTATCTCTAATTCCATACACAAACAGGGAAAGGTTCCCCACATCTCTTGAGAGAGAGAGAGAGAGAGAGAGAGAGAGAGAGAGAGAGAGCCTGAACAGGGGACAGTGAGAACGCGGTAATACAATGAGAAGCCTGATCTCTATCCAGGGTCACAACTCAGGAGTGGCCTTAAGAAGATTTTATTCGATCATTACCTCCTAAAGACGGTATCATTCTTCTTCTTCTTCTTCCACAGCCAGTGTGAGTCGTATTGGCTGAGCTTAAAATTATTTTTATTAAAGTCTTTAGTAAAAAAAGATGCTGTGCTCATCACACTGCAATCTGTTTGCAGACACAGCACATGGAATAAAAAAAGGCTCATCAACCAGTCTTTATAACAACAGAACTCAAGACATGGAAACATCTCTGACGTTGCGTGACTTATGAGAAATCTTTAGATCTTATTACTCTTAATTTCTGAAGCTTCAAGAGGAAACACTGTACATATTATCGTGTTTCTTAGTAACAAAGATGTGATCAGGATTAATAGATAGAGGAGGACAGGGTTAGACCGCTTCTGACCAAAATAGGACAATCTCGCGCATGACGTCACGTGGCTGATGTAACTGAGGTTCAGGTAAAAAAAATTCATCAGTCAGTATTTGACCCCACCAGAGTGAAGGAAGAACAAGGAAACTATCATCCAGTACCTGGCGATTAACGGGGACCTCTCTCACACAAGGTCGTGAAAGAGATAGAGAATGGGTTGGGCAAACAATTCCCATAGTGACCCTTAATTTACTTGTTTTCTTGTTTTTCTTTTATGGCCACGTACCAATGACGGCACAAATATGCGCAGTAACGACGGAACGGTCTAACCCTATACTCTATCAAGCCTGGATGTGATGCGGGTCAGACTAAACATTTTATCGAGACCATTGTTTAATATGCCAAGTTTCGCGATTGTTTGCACTATAAGACAACGTGAAATAAATAATGGAAGTACTGTCAAATATCTTTATTACCTTACACATAATACTGCTACTGTTTTTATGCCATCACCGTCATCTACTACTGCTTCCGCTAACATTATGTAGATCAAGTCTATAATTACATTTTTCACCAGAGTAAAATCATTCAAATGGTAGAAAACTTATAGTCAAATCTCTCTGTAAACTCATTCTATAGACTGAGTCGACCAGTCACATTCAGCAAATGCATCGACAAGGAAAATTCTTTAAAAGATCATTGTGGTCATCTTCATTTAATGTCTTTCTGAGCTCTTCATTCTTATTAATTGTTCACGGCGCAGCATTTACTACCTTCTTGTCTCTAGAAATGTACTTCTGTGCTCATGTATAACAATCTTCCTTTATTAGAAACTTTTCCAATACCTATTCTGGCTAAATTCTTCACTAAATATCTAACATATATATTCTAAATCATCGTTTCCCTCTGTTCTTAAGCACTTACTTGTATCCTAATAAGAAATTCATGATTCAGGCTATTACATTATCCCCTAAGAGGCAGTTCGTCCGGTGCGAAATATATAGTTGCAATTTGGAGCGCTCAATTTCACTCCTTCAAAACAGTAGTGGATTCAAGAGAAATGGCGCGACCATCTAGCCTACCTTTATTTTGTTTGTTTTTTTGTTTGTATGGTGTTTTTACGTTGCATGGAACCAGTGGTTATTCAGCAACGGGACCAACGGCTTTACGTGACTTCCGAACCACGTCGAGAGTGAATTTCTATCACCAGAAATACACATCTCTCACTCCTCAATGGAATGCCCGAGAATCGAACTTGCGGTCACCAAGGTGGTGCGCCAACACCATACCGACCACACCACAGAGGCGCTTACCTACCCTTATTTGAATTTTTGGTCTCTCGGTCACAAGCCAATACAGTTGCCTCTTTCATTTAAACATTATTTTTGCTATTTCCCCTTTGGGGTGAATGAGAGAACTTCTCTCCTAAGGAAATCATGCGACACCCACCTGGCCCTTACAACTCATATTTCCCTTTATTAGTAGTTGGACAATTCTTTTGAATAGCTAGAAACAGAGTCCCACCATTACAAATATAGAAAGGAATTCTAAAACGTAAAGTTCACAAGCATTATTAAAAAGACAAAGAGTCTTTAGGAGTCCTCTGCATGAAGGTTCCAGAGTTTTTCCTTTTTCAAAGAATTATCCAATTACTTCTTCCAATTTTTCTTCACTAACAGCGTTGGCGATGGACATTCGGTTGTCAAGACAAAAGCAAATATTACTCTTCCGACTCGAAAACTTGTCTTTAACCTTATGGAAGGCAAATAAATATGAGGTATAGGAATTAAAAGACAGTCAAGTGGTCAACAGGGAAACAAAAAAATAGGTGTGCATTATCATCTTAATCGTCAGTTAAAAAAATTAAATATAAACAACAAAAGGATCTAAAGACCTCAGAACACGCCCCGCATTTAGACTAAAGATTAAAGTTTGCTCTGTAACTATAACTATGAAATGAATTCCCGTAATGTAAGTGAACTATAATTTTTCTATGTTCTGATATTTTCTAATTACAAGTTTCAACTGATTTGTGTCGGTCCTGAGAAACTACACTGTACAGTATGGGCTGAAGACAGGCAGATAACAGAATCTGTAAAATATGTGCGATGTTTTGCGAAACCTAGAGAACAGCTACAGTTACAGAAAGGTCAACAATGTCAAAAGTTCCAAAAATACCATCCACAGAATTTTCAGTTTTGCTGAAGCAACTCTGACATTTCCACACTTTCTTTCCTTAAGGAAATTTAGTGCGTGATGACATTCACCCAAGTTTCGACAGCTTTCTGTAGGTTAGTTATATTTTTTATACCGTTGGAATGTTAAAATATTTAAAATATTTAATATTAGAAAACTTTTATGACTTGGCAATTTTCCCAACAACTGGTTCTTTTCACTCTTACAATATTCTTACTAGAAGAATGGTTTTCTGCTGAATTGGAAGTTTTCTATTTAGAATCTGAAAGCCACCAATTCAGCCTTTTCTGTTGGAGTAGAGGATTTACTTCTAGAAATTTAAAGCCATCAATCCAATATGTTCTGCTAGACTGGAGGATTTTTTCTATAGAATTTAAGGTCCATTAATTCAGCACTTTGTTTTGAACTGGAGGAATTTTTCCATTAGAATGTGAAAGCCATTAATTCAGTATTCTCTGCTGGACTGGAAGATTTTGTTTTAAATTTGAAAGCCATTAACTCAGCATTTTCTGCTGACTGGAAGAATTATATTTATTCTTTATAAAATTTGAAAGTCATCTTATCAGCATTTCCTGCTGGACTGAAGTTCTTGTTTTTTTTTCTAGGCGAGGCATTGCAAGAGCACACGCAGTGCTTTGGAACTTGTCACTCACCATGACCTTATTGCGTCGCTAATTACAAAGCTTTCTTTTTGAAACACTCTGCGTCATTCAAAGTCTGCGCCAAAGGACACTAGGAAAAAACACAGAATATTTTGGAATTACTGAAAAATGTAATAAATTCAAACTGAAACAATGATGAATTTTTAATTTTGGGGGGAAAGTCCAATATGCGATTTCTTCGGACTACAGTACAACTAAATTTTTGTCTTGAAGCTGAAGATGGGGATTCTGCAATACAGGTTTCATTTTCCACCATGTTGCTAATTTAGACGCAAATTTATTTAAATTATTAAGTCCATATTACAGAGTGAGTTAGTAGGTCCATGATAATGGTAATCATTCCCAATGTCAGTGGAGTTATCAAATGAGCAATAGTAATTTACTATCACAATACATAACAACAGTAAACCTCCACAGAGGAAATGATATAAGAACTACCAATAACACTTCGTTCTAAGTGAAATGAAGGAACTCTGATCGCTCCCCACTTATAACTTCTCTCCACACTCTCTAAAGTTCGGACAACTCCACAAAGGGGTTGACGGGTTGGGATCAATTGCCATTTTTGTCACTCAAAAGACTCACGATAATGAAAACAATTGGATGGAAAAAAAGCTCCTGATACAGGGAAAAAATGAAGGAACGTCATTAAGCGTTTCTTTTTGTCATAGGGTAATTTTTTCCCTTTCTGTCAAGGGGGGTGGGGTTGGGGGGAGGGTTTAGAGGCAGCTATTTGACACAGGAGGATTTTGATGTTTGGTTCAGCATCCTAGCTCAGGGTTCAGATGAGACTAAAAATGAAAATATTCAAAATAGTTTAAGAATTTATTTAGACAGACCGAGATCTACAACCAAAGGTCAAGAGGGCTCAGGTCGAAGAGGTAATATTCAAACTTACTGAATAGAGGGGAACGTAAGATTAAAAAGTAACACATAATCAAAAGTAAACAATGCTTTCTTTTCCTGAAGGGGAATATTTCTGCGGTATCGATCTGGATACAGAGGAGGAAGCGACTCGAAATAACAAGAATAAAGAAAGGGGAAGGAGAATATGGAAGAGAGGGAACAAAGACCTAGACCTTTCCTGAAACGCCAGACAAACACCACCGCCTCCAATCGGAACAATTAATCTCACATATAAAAAGCGCTCCCCTGTTCGCTTAAATTCTAAGCTAGTTTAATCCAAGAATAATATTTAAAGCAGAATAAAGTACCATCTGTTGGAGCTTAAATTCCATTGTACAAAAAGTGACATTAATCTACTTGGATAAGAGACTAACCGAACAAAACACCAACACTTAGACTTTGGAAATTCCCCTTGTGTAGCCGGGGTTAATGAGGGGAAAGAAGGGGACGCTCACCTGAGGGGAGAACAAAAGCCTAACTGACAATGTAAGAACAAGGAGAGAGGAGGCTGTCAAGAGGCAAAATTAAAAAGAAAACGGAAAGCCCCTTTTTTAATTAAGATGGTTAAATTGGCTTAATGATATGAACAAAGGGAGATAATAATATCAATAATTAACAAGAACATTAAAGGAATCATCGATTACTTTAAGATTATTGATTCACACTATAAATAGGGGGAAAAATCAGACACTCAACAAAAAAACAAGTATGAAAAAGAATTAGGACGAATTAAACGTTTAATCTGACTGTCACCTTACCAAGTACTTAAGAGCGTACTTACGTATATACTATTAAGAAGAAGAAGAAGAAGAAGAAGAAGAAGGAGAGAGAGAGAGAGAGAGAGAGAGAGAGAGAGAGAGAGAGAGAGAGAAATCTTACATCGTACTTCCAAACCTTGTTTGTTTACCTGAACATAACTAATGACAGCAATGCCAGACGCAGGGTGCTGCCTGCTTGGCTGTTCAGGAACTTCAAGTATATCTTCGTACGTGTTTATTCAAATTTTAAAGACCAAGAGTCCGTTACAACAGTTGGGAAAAGGAAGGAGGGCACCAAGGAGGGTAAATGTGGTATGGAGTGACACATATTAATGTTCCCTTGTTACCTTTCACAACATGGATGTTGAGCCCCTGGGAAATGGTGGTTTTATGGTTCCTTAACCCAACAGCACATGTCTTGTCTCCCTGTGTCCTTCCTCAGGGTTAATCTGTTGCCATGGAAACGAGTTGTGGAGTACGTGCCAAAATATGACCTAAGTTTATCAAGGAAGTGAGTGATGAGTATTAATCAAAATAAAGTCGGGGAAAAAGTGTTTCGTTCTAACACTGAAAATCCAGGTCCCTCTCAAGAACACACCCCTCCCCAGCAAGCATCTTTCTAAGTATGAAAGTAGTGTTTGAGTTTTACCTATGTTGATTCTGTGCAACAACTGACCATATAAATTCATCTACTTTCTCTTAATTATCGATAATACATGTTCATAACTGGAAACATGATTATAGATTTTTCCCCTTGCAAAAAAAAAAAAAACACCTTTCACAAAATTATGTACCAAGAACAGAATTCCAAATCCAACGACAAACCTTTTGTATCAATCACTACCTTTCAAATTATGGCTGGTTTTAGTTTTCTCCTACTCTTAGGCTTACAGCTTTAGTTCCCTCCATACTGAAACCACTTCACGTATTACAAGAAAATTTGTTCAGAAAATGACTAAAAGTCAAAAGATTTACGACGTCATTTTACTTTTTAAGTAATTTTACAAGTCATATTTCAGTAACCTTTGCATTTTGACCCGAAAGTTACATTTCTCCTTTCACTGAACTCTGCCGTTTATCTCTAAAGGCGTAGGTACCTCCCCTCTTTATTTTTGTTTCTCTCCCCTTCTCTCGCTCTCAGTCCGTCTCTCTTTTTATTTCCGCTTTCTGCAAGTTTTAAAAACAATTTTCTGCTTTTGCTCCCAATACCAAATGTTTTTTATTTATTTATTCACCTGTGTATCCCGTGGCACAAATAAAGAATTTACCATACCGAAAAAAATAATCTCTTCAGATGAATCATCCGTACCGCTTTCACTATTCTTCATTTCCTTTCCATCGCTCCGCATCCTCTGCTTTCATTTTCGCTTATATTTTGTTACTTGCGTTGCAAATCCTTCTATCAATTAACGGATATCATATTCTATCGCTATGAACTATTCAGTTTCTTATTATCTTGAAAACGAAACAAATTCTCTCCCTTTTCTCTATCTCTTGTTTACCCTCACTAATCTATTCTTTCTTCCATTCACTCGAGCATCTCCCCTCTCGCGCAGCCTTTTCCTTCCCCTCAGTGATGATCATCCACAGGTGAAAGAGGGGAAGAGAGGAGGTATGGGAGGCCCCATCTTCCCTCCACTCGGCCTCAGGGGATTTCTCTTAATGCACCATTTTCGACATGGTTTGGCATCCATTATCTGTTATAAAGTCTCTCTCTCTCTCTCTCTCTCTCTCTCTCTCTCTCTCTCTCTCTCTCTCTCTCTCTCTTAGACAATATCGTTGGTTCATTCTTTTGGTGGTCTCTTTCTCCCTCTAGTTCACGTTTTCATGGTCCAGGCAAATTTATCACGTTTGTTTATGATCACCCCATTGTAATTTATGAATGACCTCTGATCCATGATACCTTATGTAAATTTTGATTTAGCTTAAACAAGAGACACTACCATTTATCACAATAATAACAAGGTTTATTTACAAGCAGACTGTATTCCACTTCTCATGACCTTAATATCCCTATTTTCTACAGTACCTTACAAGTTCATTACTAATTATTCTGTGACTTAAATTCTTTGAGCAATGACTACCGAGATAATCGAGTCTCCTCTACGTTCAAACATTGTGATAATAACTTCGCTTATTAAAACATTCTTAGTTTTTCTTATAAGCAAATAAGATGTAGACTAAGTTTGCTAGAGATTCGTTCAAAGGTCTGTAATTAAGTCATAAAATCGCAGGACATTCGCTAAAAGCCAAGTTCAATAGAATAAGTAATCCCAGATATATTTAAAATCAAAAGAAGAAACAAAATTGTTTTTAGACCTTTATTCTATCCTAAAACCATTACATTAATCTCATCATAAGGTTTTTCAATCTTCCTAGTCATAGTAAATTTTTTTATATTTTTCTGTTCGAAAAACAGTTGCAGAGGATTTAGATGTGCAGATAGTTAAACGCGAGAAGCCCATAATATGGTTACAATCAGAACATCATCAAAATATGGACAAGCCACCGTCCTCCGATTCTACCCTTTATGATATCTGTCAAGTTAACATTTACTGCATCCTATGCAGTTACATATTTTCAGTTATGCAACATGAAATTCACTACAATGTAAATGCATATGTGAGGAAACTGTTACAATATCATATTGCTATGTAGTGAATTCCATTTCTGATAAAAACAAAATTTAATTATAAAGGTTATGCTCTTGTTTTCTGGAGATTGAAATGTTGAATTCTTTATGAAACTCATACTATTCAATACATGCAATCACATAACTTTAACGTGTGTATGTGAGTGTGTGTGTGTGTGTGTGTGTGTGTGTGTGTGTGTGTGAGAGAGAGAGAGAGAGAGAGAGATTACCTTCCTATAGTTTTTGTGACTAGGAAACATTCAACGGATTGAAAAGGCTTACATGTGAGCTCACGTCGGCTATGATCCGTCAGAAAAGCCATCCTACCCGAAGAAACGCAGTGGTAAACAAAGCCTATACATCAACCAGTAAACAAATCCCATACATTAGCGGGCCTGACGCGAGGGGGAGAAGCCACACCCATGAAAAAAACAATTTCATAGTAATTACCTTTGATAAAAGGACTCGAAACCTTAATGCCATAAACATGTAACAGTGACAAAGCTAATGCGGCACCGAACACCAGAGAAAGAGGGGACAGTCGTTCCGCCCGGAAGAGGGGCATAAAACTGCGATGAAAAAATGGGGCTTCTTTTCCCCTCGGATGCACTAAATTCGCTATGATGGGGAAACGCAGCAAGTGTCCAGAATTGCTTTTCTATGGAGTTCTGCGCTTCATGAGTGATCTATGCTCGCCGTAAAGCGACTCATTGGCCTCAGTACAGTAGGAATTTCTAACTCTTCTTTGTTATGTAGAACTTCCGTTGAATAAACAAACTCCTCACCGCATCTTGTGGCAGCTGGTGAGGAGAGAAAGGAAAGCGGAATGAGTACTAAGGAACACCAACACATGGCAGTAGGATACTGGGGCGAGGCGTAAGTAAGGAAGCAAAAGTCAATAAAAAGAGTAACATAAATAAGCAGACAGGCAAACGGGCAGCAACGTATATGGAAATAGAGGGGTGGAGGTGGGGGGAGAGTAAGAAGAAACGCAGTAACACGAGAATGGCACGAGACCGTTAAGAAAACGAATTATATTAATGGCAGAGAAACCACACCGTACACTAACACAACCAAAGATTAAAAATACACGAAAGAAACATAATAGGAAGACAGACTGTCAAAGTTACTCTCCTCTGTAAGTGAAGGTAAAACAACATTTACCAGAGTAAACAACGGAAAGATGTAAACACCGCGGGTGACTAATGGCACTCGGAATCATCTATCTTCGAGTGACAATGCTCTATGAGTCAGGGGCTTCTCTTATTCGCATATATAGGGATATTTAGCAACATACCTATATCAAATGTCGTAATTGATAACGATACCTAATATTTGATCATTCAACTACAACAGCAGCGGTTTTGGCACAAAGAAGGAAAAAAAGATCTAGAAAAATCAAGTGATCAATGTAAAAAGGTGATTTCAAACAGTCTCGTGGAAAACATTTGTCTCATGCTGACAACGGTTAAAATAACCATTTCTTTCAATCCTACTCTGCCTGCATGCTTTTAATTGCAGACTGAAAACAATATAATTCACCAAGGTTTTCCGACAAACTATTCTTTCATTTGCTGTGGAATTGCACCACGGGGAAAAAAACAGCAGGCGATTTTTTCCGTACATCCAAGACAGCAATTTAGCGTTGATATCACAGCCATTGTTCGCCTCCCCAACAACAGATGACTTTTTCGAGAGTTCTACTTGAGCCTAATGGAGAACATTTTGTTAAGATGCCAAAGCTATTATGATAGGAGTAGGTCCGACAAATATCATTGATGAATTTTTCTGTTAAGAAAAAGAGCGTGGCGAACTTGCAAGGCTGACTTATTTATCAACAGAGATGGGTTTTAACGGAAAAAAGGGAGTTATATAATGAAAATATATTTCTTCAATTTTAATCATATATCGTCTCATTTTCATATATGGTAAATAATCCGATCCCCAAAACACCGCCCAACTTTTCACATGAAATCACTGTATTGCCTTACCGTATTGAAAAATGAGAACACTAAGAAATATTGAAGGTAGAATTCCAAAACCAGTAGTCTACCCTAAAAAAACAAAATATGAAGGCAAACCTTCAATCTAATTCTTATTCCCGCCAAGTAAAATTCATGAAACAATTCTGGACATTTATGAGAGAATCTGACAAATATTTAGAACAGCTCAAAAATGCAATATTTTTTTTTCTTTTTTATAGGATTAATGTCCGGATTTAAAGTCTACAAAAATTAATCTCTTATAATAGTAAAATTCTGGCAAATTAGTCAGCGGGATCTGGTGGTTAATTAAAAGACGGTTGCAAAATTCAGATCCCTCCAGTTTAAACAGAAGGTCCTCTAATATCAACGAGATATTTCTTCAGCAGTTTATAATCAAGGTCGCATTTTATCAGTCTTTGTTTTCCTCTCTACCTCCTACTTTTCTCTTCTCATGAAGGAGAGAGAGAGAGAGAGAGAGAGAGAGAGAGAGAGAGAGAGAGAGAGAGAGAGAGAGAGAGGGCTTTTTATCATCCGTTAACCTTGAGAGAGGGGAGAAAAATCGAGGGGTCGAAAGAATAGAATAAAAGGGTCCACTGGTGCATTCGCAGAGGGGAATCAAGGGTACAATTTCGCTCTAGGTAAACCGTCGCTACGAAACAAAATAAAGGGGAAAGGAAAGAGAATAAAAATGAAAGCAAACAAGAAAGCCGGAGCTCTGAGTAAGAGGCTCTATAAACATTTCCTGTAAATTGCATCGTGCATGGCAACTGGAGACAGGGAGATCGTGAGTTTGGAACATGTACTCTGCCGGAAGAAAGACGGGAAAAAATCTGGACGTCATCTTCCTTAAATTTTGGCGCGCATATCGCGGGTCTGTCAGTTAAATTTGAATTGATGTAAGGCAACTGACGATAAAAAAAAAAAATGAACAAGTGAAGCACGTGACAATCATAACCGAAGATGATTTAAGGCTGGATTTTTAAGAGTGTTCGCTACTCAATTTAGTGCTGACTGCACTCTATACACACGTGCGAACCGAACCTTGTATTGTAAACCGATTCTTGTAACAAAAACGCAAGTGTGGACGGTTCCTCGAACCCGAACCCCGAACCCGCGAGGTTCGAGGCTCCGTTCGCCCTCCGTCCCGGCAATTGTCGGTTTTTGGGCCCCGAATCAAAGGGAGGTCTTTTTGAACGTTACGCCATGTGTGGACGGGAACTGTATTACCACGCGTAACAAACAGAGGGTTGCTGAACTTGTTAACACCGACTATGAAACAAGGCCATCCATAGTAGAGTCCCTTGTTTTTTGGGGGTCAGTCAGTACGTATATGTCTACCATGGCTGATTGGAGTGAGGAAGAGGTCCTTCAATTTATTAGTTATTACGAAGAACAGACTTTCCTGTGGCCAGAAACTTCTCGGAATCTCATGTCAGCGAGTAATTCCCGACCACTGTATTCTACCCTTCTAGTATATAACCTTGATTGCCACCATCTTTTATTTCGCTTCATCTTCGTTAAATAATGTATATAAATATACGCGGCAGCTGCTACTTGCATGGTGGCCATCGTCGGGTAAACAACCCGGACAGAGACAGACTGATGATCGCAGTGGATTGAAATGAAGTACGTGCTTACGTGGTTACGGGTCGTCCTCAACATTTTTGACACTTGTAACCGTATATGCGTAACTCAGTTACACATTCAAGGTTCGGCTCTCACGTGTGTACCCACCTTGTTCCGTGGAAAACGACTAAAAATGACCGTGGATCACCTCATGGTAAAAGCATACACGGCAAAAAAAGTTTTTTTTTTTTTTTTACATCACGGAGAGGAAAATTAGACAACATATTTTCTGTTATAAGAAGGCCAAAATGAAATTTAAAAATGAATGCACTTCCTGCTATAAATAATGACTAGCCTTATTGTAAATGTTTCCAAATTTCAGTCATTCGGCTGCAGTTCTGCTTGTGCGTCAAATGCTAGTCATGAGGAAAAGAAAATAATCCAGGATGGTTAGTAACAATATCTTGAAAACAATATAAAAACCAAGACCTAAGATACGTTTATATGGAATTTGGTTTATTTCGTGGCATTTCTGTGTGTGTGACTTTTGAAATGAGAATAAGATGGGATTTGATAGAAGACTAACATTCATGAACCATCAAAATTATCGTTATCTAGGGCAAATATCACCTTAAGTATGAGTATGTGGGGCGTATGTGAAACGAACAGACCTAAATTTCATTTACAAAATATATCAGCCGTGTCAGGCAAAAGCTTTCCAATGCTAAAATACTGCGACAATCCGCAACCACATGATATTCAAACCCCGGTAATTGGCCATGAGACATATTATCGTCTGGGAAAAATTGCAATGCCAATAAGATAAAAGAGAAATAAATATACATGTCCGCGAAACAGATTTAGAAAAAAACGAGGAGGCAATTAGAGCCTTCTATGAAAGACTAACAACTAAGCATTTTATTTTCACGGTGATACACAGTTCATTATCAAAGGAAAACATCAAAAGGATTTAAAAACTGAGAGGAAAGAACGAACTTGAATGCTAAAGTGATATATCCTTTGGAAGTATTAAAGTGAAAATGAAGAAGTAATCTGCTTTTGGCCTGAAAGTTATTGGCAAAAGGAAGCGAGGAACTTCAAAGTCGTATTTAAAAATGGAAGTCGTTTCAAAAGAGAATAGAGTAATCCAGAGCTTACGCCTTGAAGACTTCCAGACAACATACACAAAGGGAAAAGTAAATGCGAGCTCTACATAATCAAGTGAAGAGACGTGAATAAGTTACACGTGGTGTGGAAACTCAAGGGTCTGTATCTTAAAAAAGCATTGCAGTTATGCGCAATTTGAGAGGAAATGTACAGAAAAGTTAAAAAGTAAACATCAAGTTTTGATGCTATACTTGTATGAATATTCACTTCTAGGAAAAGCGAATTCTTCGTAAGGTAGGAGTCACGGTCACATGTGTACGAAGGAGAAGAGCTATTTACTATTAACTATTTCAGGAGCCAAGTTTCATAATGATATTCTTTTACGCTCTGATCCCTAGAGGACACAGTGGACATCAGAATGTCATGCGTAAAAGGCAAAAGTACGTGGATGATGAACGCGTCTTTATTTCGTTCCAAAAATCACGTCCGACATCTTCCTTGCCCTTGATTTCCAGTTTTCCTCATACTACTATCATTCAATAAAGCCCAGTAATATCGTGTTACAAAAAGCTTTCTGAAGATTTATATTAATTTTGTAATTCTATAGCTTTACAAACATACTTCTAAATGGCAAAACAATAGAACTCAAACATTTAGAGAAATAGCCTTACCAAAGGAATTATATCATCCACTTTGGAATCTTTTGTTGGATACGGAAAATATAAATAAAGTTTCGAAAAGGTCGGGAAAAGGGGAAAACCTGGAGAAAATTCGGAATCATTCGGGAACGCGACCCATCAATCTCGAATTCCTGTCGAGTTTTCACACCATCCGTAGAAAATCGTCATCGCATTCCAGACCTGACGACACTGCATATCTCCTCCCTCTCTCCCTCCCTCTTCTGCTTTCTCTCTTTAGTTTCTTTCTACTTGTAATGTCTAAATAGGTACATTTCTACATGATGTGACAGCACACAGACACATATATAAGTAAATTATATGTATGTATGTGTAAGCAAATTGTCATCTTTATCTGCCTCTTTATAATAAATATGTGTAACTGAAACATCAAAAGTGATGTGGTGAATAGATTGATCTCATTCCTTCTTCCTAGGTGCAAAACCGTTATTTAATGCTTACTATATTGAAGACATAGTTCTGCTATTGCTGCAGTAGAGAGAGAGAGAGAGAGAGAGAGTGTTCCCGTAAGAACATAATTATTTTACGTAAGGAGAACGTTCTTTGTTACAATACTGTATCCCTATAAAAATAAAGGGAGACGAAGGAAGAGAGGAAGAGGGAGAATCGATATCCCCTCTCGACTTCATAAACGGAGAATTCGTCACACACGCAACTTTCTATCAATATGTAATTTTTCCCCTCCCGTCTCCCCTCACTTCATACTTGCGCCTGGCTGACGATAAGCGAGTCTCCTATTTTTCCCCTTAGAATCACTATCATTTTCTATTTCCCTTTTTTCTTTCCTTTATTTCTTTTTAGGCCTTACTGCCGTCGTGATGCTTTGCTTTGACGTTCTTTGAATTACAGGAATTCAACGTTGGCAGGAATTTATTCTCCAAGATTCCAAGGAATTTATCTGTGCTCTTCTTCTTAAAATTAAACATGCTCGAAGCTTCTAATCGGGGTTTGTGTTCGTTATCTTCTCGCCATAATCATTACTTGCCATTAGCGAGTACATTTTGCGAATACAGCACGATTGATATTTGTTGATGAGTAATGAGGTTATTTCCTCTCTGTTAATGGAGCTTCCCCTCTGAAAGTGACATGAAAACGCCCCAGGATTCCGGACTCCAGGAA
>NC_061107.1:63158512-63161012 GCF_015104395.2 Macrobrachium nipponense
TTAGCGGCGTCGGTAGAGTTACTCTCTGGGCGCGTTTTATACCTGACAGCCAGTCTGTCTGTCGGTGGTATACAACCCTCTCTATTCCATTAATAACGCCGCAGTGTTTACACTTGAATTCCACTCAGCAACACGGCCTCTGACTCCATTATTCTCTCGTCTAAATGTCGTTTATTGCTTGTTTCCCTTAAGGGAAAAAAGGCGGTTGTTGCTCGAGTGAACGAACACTTCGAGTATAGACTCTTGTTAACTAGTATTTTTTTGTCGGTTACTTTCTCCTTTTGTATAAAAGATAAAAAAAGGAACACGCTATAAAAGCATAAGCATCAGTTGAAAAATATTCTCTCTCTCTCTCTCTCTCTCTCTCTCTCTCTCTCTCTCTCTCTCTCTCTCTCTCTCTCTCTCTCTCTATCGGTTAAAATGAAGAAACTTTCATCAGCCTGGTAAATATTTTAGGACAAACTTTTCTAATCCTGAAATCTTCTCTTCCATATTTTGATTTTCTCTGCAAAAAAAAAAATTTTTCGTCCCTTCATTTCTGAGAGAGAGAGAGAGAGAGAGAGAGAGAGAGAGAGAGAATAATTAAATTTTGTTCAAAGAACCTGAACCTGACAGAATGCCTTATGTTGTAGAAGAGATAACTTTTTCCTGGGAAATGGCAGAATCACACAGCTCACCATTTACATAAGACTAATGCTGATTCAGAATCGAAAACCATTATTTGTCTAAACACGGACAAGCAAAATGTCACGAAGCATCCACCACCCCAACATTACCAAAATACTTCATCTCCAGTAAGCACAGGACTCAAAGCAAAATGCTCAAGAATCTTCCCCTTTTAAAAGGGAAAAGGAGACGACACGAAGCCTAAAAAAGCTAGCTATGTGCATTTTTGTTCACGTAGTCTAAACCCGAAAGAATGCCAAAAGCTGTAGGAGAGGTTCGCTTTTTCTAAAAGAATATTTTAATCTACGTATAAGTTGAGCGCACACAAACACTTCGCGGATTGGAATTTGTTTTCAGTTTCATTGTCTAAATTTCTTTTCATTACCAAAAATGCTTCCTTCTATTGCTGGTGATTTGTCTATTAATTGTAAATACTATTTTTTTTTACCAAGAAGCAGACACAGTTGCGTAAACACAAAGATCTAGATAATAATATACAATGTTTTATTTAAATTATGATTTCTTAAGTGTTATACATTTATTCATTACAAAACTACTATTCTTTAAGGTTAATCACTTGCATTTCTCGCCTGTATTCCATTTCTCCAGATTCCTATAGCCTTCTTTATTCTAAACGGCTGCCGAACCCGTCGGGTCCTTTGGGCTTAGGATACAATAGTTTGGATGTCCATCTTATGCCTCTTTTTCAGCCTTTTATATATTCAAAGGGCATTAAGCTGGATATCCTATTGACCCTCTAACACATACACACACATTAATTAGGAATGATTACCTACTGTATAAAGGTCCCTCTTCTTTTCTACATACTGCATACTGTGATATGATGGTGGGCATCTTGACGAAACACTGATGTTTTGCTGGCTATTCTGTCTATTTTCTATCTTTGTCGGTTGTGAAGTTCAGCCCAATCACTTACACACACACACATACACACACACAGCGAGAGAGAGATATATATAGAGAGAACTAACCTTTGTCAATAATGAGTTTCCACGATGTAATCCAGCTTTACATTTTATCCTTTTGTCTTTGCAGTGGATAGAACTTCAATGTAAACAACGATTCACTCATTTCTAAAGCCAGTAAACGCAACAAAGATTTCTTACAAGATGAAACACTCTTGGCGAGACAATGGACTAAACAAAAAGTAATAAATAAAAGGGACGTCCATGACTCCTCCTTCAAACTTAATTTTTTACTCCTTAAAATGTAGTCATTTTTCATGGTGGCCAAGTATTGTCAACACATTTTCATTATGACATCCCCGCACCCCCCGCCTCTCTCCTCTGTATGCATCAGAAATTCTTAACCGTACATAACGACTTAAGAGAATAAGAGCCAGCGGGTGATTTTTCCAAGGCACAATTGGAAGAAAAGAAAAGAAAAGAGAGAGAGAGAGAGAGAGAGAGAGAGAGAGAGAGAGAGAGAGAGAGAGAGAGAGAAAGTATTTCACGAAAGAAAATGCCGCCTCTATGCCATACCTTCTTACGCCTGAGCCCTTAAACATATCATGTTTCCCCTAGTTTTCCCCTCAAGAGAAGGGAAGGGGAATATCCCCTCCCTTGGACTCCCTTATCTTCCCTTACTCTGGCCAAACACATGCGGAACAATAACCCTCATTATTAGCTTGGAAGGCGGTGTTTACCTTTTGTCTTGACTGACTTCGTGGTGTAAATAACGAAATGGCTTATGATGTCGAGGGCTTAATGATACATTAATGGGCTCTGTTTATTTGCATTTTGATCAATAGCTTTTAGTGCGCATTCAAGGGACCTAGGATAAAGTGAAATATTCCTTTTACAGACGTGAAAAG
>NC_061107.1:63166012-63206012 GCF_015104395.2 Macrobrachium nipponense
CTTATACTTTTTTTGTATTCAGTCATTAGTTAGCGATATTTTGTGGCATTAAAAGGGAAGTCACTTAACCTCACGAAGGGCATCGAGAGGACCTTCAAACTTTCGAGAAAACGTGGGAATGTGTAATCAAAAGTAAATTCAGAATTTATCTGATTAAATTTTACATTTTTTGTCTGTCAAATAAAGGAATACAAACCATTATCAGCAGAAAACATTTCTTTTAAGCAAGAATTCCCGAAAATGAAATTAAGTTATGATATTAATTCTTTCTCGCTTTAACACACATTATTATTTCTAAAGTGATTCATGTATTAAGTTAGCAATTTGTGCAAGCAGTATCTCCACTTAAGTTTGAAACTTATAACCAAACAGACAAACATCCACAAAACCCCAAACCCGGCAACGAATCCTTCCACAGAAAAACCAGCGACCTAAAACTCTTGCGAGTCTCAAAGTCCGCGCGACTTCAAAGTACATGATAAAATGCGTGTTTCTTAGATAAGATGTCTCGTGTATTCTGAGACAGTAAAATTTAATTGAGAGGGACGTGAAGATCCAAACTGCAAGGAAATTCCCTCAAGTCTCCGGGCATAAAACGAGCAGGATCGTGTCTGGTACATGCAAAAGGGCGTCCCACGCCAGTTCCCTCAATGCAATGGAGCCTGAGTTTATTCTACAAATCTGAGGTATTCAAACTTAGCTGGGATATGAACCGAGAGTTTATGTGGAAAAAATATATTCTACGTATCTTATGGAAGTAATGGAAGTACCTAAAGAGATTTCCGTCAATAAAATGCAAAATACCAAAATCATGATGCAAACTGATACCAGAGAGAGAGAGAGAGAGAGAGAGAGAGAGAGAGAGAGAGAGAGAGAGAGAGAGAGTCATAAGTAGCGCGTACAACAGCTTGAGAATCATTAATCATTGTGAAACATCTACTTTACCTAACACAGTGTTCTTAGTCGCTATTGACAGACACGAGTAAAAAATGAAGACAACTCTATTCAAAGTGATGCTAAATCAAAGTAGAACTATTTTTGTCAATGTGATATATTAACAATCACATAAACTTAGAATTTCGCTATCACTCGGTTCAAGCATTCTATAACCTTTAAATACAGAAAAATAAAATTCAGATACAATAATGATTATGACAAATCAACAATCGAAAATAAATAATTTCAAGAACTGTTTTGGACGGATTATGTATCTATATATATATAGATATATATATAAATATAATAATTATATATATAATTACGCGCACACACACAGACACACAGACACACACACATACACACACACACACACGCACACACACACACAACACACACACACACACACATATATATATATATATATATATATATATATATATATATATATATATATATATATATATATAAAACGATCACGAGAAAAGGGAACAACCAAATACAAGATTTCTGCCTTCACTCTAAGACAAAAGATCTAGCATTTTGTTGTTTCACTATCATCGTAATCATCCTATCTTTTATATCACGTAATGTTTTGAGCCTACTCACTGAGTTCTGGATTTGAAAGGCTCACATGGGTTGCGCCGGGTCCAGGCAAGTCGTATTATCAGAAAAAGATTCCCATGCGGTTTTAATCATATATGAAAATATATTAATTCCGAGGTAGAGCGAATTAGATATTAAAGGACATTGTAGCTCGATATATGTATATGAATCACGGAAATGTGATATGACTTATAGATATATATATATATATATATATGTATGTATAACTGAATCTCAGAAATTTGGAACGTGATGAATATATGTGTAAGCAGCACATAATTAAAATTTACTATTCTATGGATCGCTCCGGGCCTACAGTCCTCTTGTGTCAGCTGAGGTTAGAAGCTGGTGTTTAGCTAACAAAGTAATTTCTAAATACTTGTTGGTAAACCAGAACCACCCTCTTCATATTCTGACAAAGGAAAGGTATTCTGACAAAGGAAAGTACATACATCGAAAATAATACCAGAATAATGAAAATCCTAGAAAGTATTAAATCTAAAATAAAGACATTATAAGGTTAACAAACTTTGCAAGTCTTTTCAATTCTCTGGCACTACTTGTATTGAGGAGCAGATTGAATTTAAAAGTGGTAGGTCTCCTACAATAGAGGGCTTTAGGTATCTCTCTCTTTTTTCTCTAATCACAGGACAAACTAAAACATAATGATATTCATCCCAAACTTCAATGCTGTTACATAGTCTGCAAGGGTGCTGATTCTCCTTCCCAGAATATCTTTCAGTTGCTACAGGAAGTTTGTTGGTACCACACCTATATTTACTAAGGGCAATTCTTTCTGGTATATCTAAATTTATAATATACTTTTCTTGGCCAAATTCAGTCTTAAAAAGTTTATAATCAGTACACAATATATTTCTTTCTACTTCTGCATGCCACTGTTGTCTCTCTATATCTTTGAGTTTCATTTCTAGGCTATTTATTATCCACGTGTGACTGAAATTTTCTGGATATTCCCATATATTTGTCATACCACATAAATCACGGATAGTTTTAATTTTATGGATCCAACTAGACTCATACTCATTCGACTCGTACAGAATTCTAAGAAAACGATAAAAAACATTTGACAATTTAGACGCCTTTGATTTTACAATTCTCAACCAAAATCCAATCATCCGTTTGCAAATAGATATTTCAATTTTGAATCTGCCAAGATCCCCGTACACCATGCAGTTTGCTGTTCGCTTGTTCACACACAGCTGATTTTTCATGAACTTCTTGTGAAATGTTTCAACATGATCTAGTTTGTGGTAACCCCATATTTCACAACCGTAACTCAAAATTGGTACAACTAGAGCATCGAATAGATCATAGTTGATATCAATGGGTAATTCAAGTTTTTTACATTTAATTAACATACTAAATAATGCTCTACGTGCTTGAATAACTTGTTTCTTAATAGCTTTATCTATTTTACCATTATAATTAAACGTAGTACCAAGGTAAACAAAATCATCTACAATTTCAATGCTCTCCTCACCATATTTAAAATTCGGGACATTTCTAACTTTTCCTCTAGAAAATACAACTACTTTAGTTTTTGAAACATTAATTTGAAGTTTCCAAGTATCGCAATATTCTTTTACTTTCTCTAAAGCATTTTGTAATTCCTTTGGGGATTCAGCCATTACAATAGTATCATCAGCATAAAGTAAAACATAAATACTCAAAAACATTTCTATATCAATACTACTTAATTTTTCATTTATTTCCCTTGAACACATATACATCCCATTATACCCCCTGCTAAGAGAAGACTCAAAATCATTTAGGTAGATGGCAAAAAGTAATGGGGAAAGATTCTCACCTTGTCTTACACCTATGTTACATTCGAAAAAGTTAGAAATTTTGTGATTCTGCTTCACACAGGATTTTGCATTGTTATACATATTATATATGACAGCCATAATATTACCGTTAATGCCATGTGAGATTACTTTTTCCCACAAGGACGACCTGTCAACTAAATCAAATGCTTTTCTGTAATGAACGAACAAACAGTATATTCTCTTTTTTCGATGGAGATAGAAATTAACAAGCGAATGTAATACAAAAATATGATCTAGAGTACTATATCCCTCCCTGAAACCAGCCTGCTCCTCATCAAGTTGACCAGTGCTGTCAATATAATCAGTCAACCTTTTATTGACACAAGCGGTAAAAAGCTTCGCCACACAGCTCAGCAGTTTGATACCCCTACAGTTATCTGGGTCGTCAGGGGATCCTTTTTTCTTAAATATGGGTTTTATTATCCCTATACGCCAATAATATGGAACAATTGAGGAGATCAACACTATGTTGAAAATTTTGCATATCACATTTAGCATATCATGAGGACAGTTTTTAAGGAACTCATTTATAATATTATCAATACCACATGTTTTTCTACTCTTATGTTTTTTTATTTGAATTTGTATCTCATCTACTTTAAAAACTATTTAATTCTTCGTTAACTAACTGGTTAATAATGCTTGGGTCGAAATTATCAGGGTGTTCACTCTCATCAGGTTCAACATTACCTCGACTGAGTTTAGCAAAATAATCTCGAAATGTTTCAAGTGCAATTTTACAAATCAGCTCAATCTTATCAGTATTCTTTAACAAATCCCAGTAATCCTTACTACTACTATTTTTACTCCGATTTCTAACATTTCTATGAAATTTTTTTCTGAAAGATTTCTTAGCTTTATTAATTATTCTCTTATATGTTTTAGCTCTAGCTTTCAGTTCGTTTCTAGCTTCATTTGTTTTGATTTTCTTAAGCCTGTTTTTTACTTTCATATATTCAGTTCTTTTATTAGAACAGTCTTTGTCAAACCATGGTTTGCTAACCTTTTTGCAATCCCTAGTTTTAGGTTTATTTTGATCAACTTTTTTACAAATGCCAATGTGTTTGGCAGGGTCAATATATAATTTTCCTAAATCTTTTACAATATCATCCATAATATTCTGGGTTACATTCAAAGGGTTCAATGAATCTAATTTTTGGGCTAATATGTTAATATCTCTAGTATTGAATGCTTCCATATATTCATTTTTATGTCATTTGTCCATTTTGTTTTAAGTTCTTCATATCCAAAGTTATTCATATCATGGGTTTCCTCAGTATCTAAATCTAAAATTTCTTCCTTCTGTATTTCCGGTGGTCTCATATTACAAGTCTCTTCCAAACGTAATACCATAGAGAGGGCCGAGTGAGTATCGGACAGACACCTGTCATATTGCTCAACATTAAAATCCGTAATGCTACTCATAAGTTTAGGAGAAACAATAAAATAGTCAATACAGCTTTTACCATTAGCTGTGAAACAAGTGAAATCCCCCACGCCAATGTCACCCCCAAATCTCCGGTAACTACCTTAACGTCAAGCATTTTACACAGTTCAATTAAGTTACGACCATGGTTATTAGTAATTACATCATTGTTATAGCGATCTGTGCTAAGGCCAAATGCTTCTAATTCCCTTTTGGAGCTAAACAGACATTAATCAATAAAATAATTTAAATCGATATTTTGCAAAGGGTCATTCTCTATAAAGTCATTAAGTAAGCCTGTTCTTGAGTTAAAATCACCAGCTAATATAATTGGTAACTCATATTTTACATTCAAGTTCATAAGATCATCAGCAATAACATCAAAGATATTAGATGAACAATAAGGTGATCCCTCGTGTGGAATATACAAGGCACAAATAATAATATAATTCTGTGTTTCCCTACAATGAAATCTTACACATAATAAAGAATCAGACACTGTGTCTTCGATCAATATTACATATTTTTCTCTATCTCTTCTAATTAACATACAGATTCCATGTATACCTCCATACGGAAGAGTAATATCATTTTTTTTCTTTATAAAATGCGAGTACCCAGGAAACAAGCCATCGGGAATGAAAAAAAAAACTTTATATAAGTAAAGATAAGAAAGTAAAAGATCAAACATCTGAAGAATTTGCATAATGAAGGTTGTAAGAACTCATTTGCTAAACAGTCTCTGAGAGAGAGAGAGAGAGAAGAGAGAGAGAGAGAGAGAGAGAGAGAGAGAGAGAGAGGTGGCTTTCTTTCTTCTAAAAGTATAACAAATATTTTTAATAATAATAATAATAATAAATGATAATAATAATACTGGCAGGAACATAACTGTCGATTTCCAGCGGCTTAATGCTCTCAGGCTTATCAATACTACAATCGTTAAAAGTACTGGGCAGAGGAAAACAGCAGAGAAACACATGTGACTTTCTCACAGCCGAAAAAAACTCACCCTTACAAACACAACAGCTGTCAATTTATTTTGAAACAGGTACTGAGACGTCACAAAAAAGAAAGAAAGAAAAAAAATAGATAAACACACGTTTCCCCCCTGAAAGAGAATAAATGATAAGAGGTAGAGCAAGATGGTGTTCCCAAACCGAGAACCGATTACACGCTACTGACAGTGAAGGTAAAACAGTCAAGTGAATAATTTTCTATGTACCCTGGAGCACGATATGGTCCCTACCCCTCTGAGCAGATAATTTTTATCTATCAAGCGCAGCGATAGGGGCCAGGCACACATCCATCAAGCTCCATAGAATGGAACTGACACAAGATCGATGGACAAATCACGATAGAGCGAAACCCCATCTTCTGCTAGGCTGGTTGCCATGACGACCAGTGTTATGGCCAGTCTTTTTTTTTTTTTATATGAATTTTAGTTTTTCCACCCAAGCGGTTTAGTTCTTTACTGCTATATCTATATCCAGTTCATTATGATATGAAACTTAAAGGTGGATTCTCAACAACTGACTCTTCTCTCGTTTGTTTTAATTTTAATTTTTACGTAGTAATAAAGCGAGTATAATTCCGAAGCTAATTTCACTCTTTCTCTCTTCATTCTTTCACATTTACACATATACACACAAAACTGAAATAAATAATAAAGCTCGCTCTCTCTCTCTCTCTCTCGTTACGGAACACCAACAGAAACTCTATTTCCTAGAATTGGTCTTTTCCAGACTGACTGCTCGCTCACTTCCAAGTGGCCCTGGTGTGCGACACGGTCTCTTCCCAAACGTCTACGCCGTGAAGTTTTATAGGCAATAAAGGGCTACTGACAGACCCCCCCTTGCAGTCGGGAGTGCTGTTCGTCTTTTCCTCTCCATTTCCGTGACCTTTTCATTTGGTTGCTACATACTCGAAATATTATTATCGTTATTATTATCTGTAGTTTTTCCTGTTACCAGTGTAACGTTAAACGAAGAAGTTAATTAGTCAATAACGTAATTGATTCAAAACTGGTCCAAAAGAGTTTATGCTAAGATATGTCCTTTCTCTCTTTCTTTTCTGTCCCTGTACAAAAAGAACTCGATTTAAATAAGCAGTCACACACTTTATTTCAGAAATATCTTTCCTTATTACGCCATCTATCTACTTCCAACTAAAACACACTCACGCATAAACACACATTCATTTGAAGTAAGGTCTAAATGCACTTAGCATAAAAGTTGTAAAAACACGTTATGAATCCACTTCCCCATTTATTCCATTTTTACGATGCACGAATAAAGAAAGCCATCATCTGACGTTCCTGGAACTTAATTCCTCGCAGTCATGCCACCTCTTTATAGATTTCGTCTGCATTTTATGACCCAGGAGAAACTCAAATTTCGGTTCATATCAGTTCAGAGCTTCCGCTGCCTTACTGATGCACAGAAAGTAAATATAATGCTAAAATAATATCATCTTACTTTGGCTTAATGGGACCAACCCTGTGTGTGTTACCTCTGCACAATTATTATTTAGCTTTTCTATCAGCCACATATCAAGGGAGGATCTTTCCCCGCTGATTCACCTCGTGCGAGGAGCCATTTATTTCTTTGGCACGATCTCGAAGACAAGTACACAATGGCCGAGGTCGTCTTCTATAAATCAAGGCAAACGCTCTTACTTTAAAATCCTCCCTTTGAAAATACAGGTTGCAAAGCTACAGAGATCCGGACAGAGCCATTCATCTTGAAACAATATACCTCAAGTGTGCGTATGCCGAGAACAGCACGCCCACCTACACGCCCAATTTCAATGGTGGCTACTCCCACGAAGCACGATGCTCTCTCTCCCAACTATCTTGAAAGAGACCGGATTATTCCTGTTGTCTTTTCCATGCGTTCAGAGAAGATGCATTTGTTTGTGCTACACTTATTGACAAAGATCTGATATTGAATTCTGTAGAAACCACTGGCCTTCGCTGGTTTACACAATATTTCTTCGCATAAAAGAATGATAACCTCATAGATCCTCCAATGATAACCGTCAATATTATCGAAAGTTGCTTCTAATGAGCAGCAAGAAAAAGATATCAAGTTTTCGAAGCGACATCTATTCGTTATATTGTTCATAACATCATATAAAAATGCTACCATAATTTATTTCAATCAATACCTACACAACGTCACATAATTACTAGGGAGAGAGTCAATAACTGAAAGAATAAAAAGCACAGAAAGAATTCAATCCCACAAATATATAAAAATACATATATGTAATATATATATTATATATATAATATATATATATATATATAATATATATATATATGTGTGTGTGTGTGTGTGTGTGTGTGTGTGTGTGTATTGATTGAAAAAAAATTCTGGCACCATTTTTATATGATGTTATGAACAATAGAACGAGTAGATGTCGCTTCGAAAATTTGATATCTTTTTCTTGCTGCTCATTAGAAGCAACATTCGTTAATATTGATGGTTATCATTGGAGGATCTACGAAGTTATCATTCTTTTATGCGAAGAAATATCTAGAAAAGCTAGGAAGATTAGTGGTTTCTACAGTATTCAATAGAAGATTCTTTCTCAATAGGCGTAGCACACACGAGCGCATCTTCTCATACGTATGGGAAAAGATAACAGGAATAATACGGTCTCATTCGTGTTATACGTCTAATGTGTGTGTGTGTGTGCTGGAGACAGAATTTGTTTTTGCACACAGTTCAATAAGCACAAGTATATTAGTACGACTTCAATGAGTATGTTCCTCTGACAAGTGCAAAACATCATTACTGTAAATAATAATGATCGTTTTCGTAAATGGGGAATTTCTAAAATAAAACAAGTAAAAAATGCACCGAAGCTTCTTCGGGACAACAGAGTATCCTATGCAGCATATAATGCTGTATGAAATTTTCATTCACGGCACATGAAACCGATTATAGCCAACTTTAATCTTAAATAAACTATAGACTACTGAGGGTGGAGGGCTGTCCTTTGGTGTTTGATGATTGGGGTGTGGATGATCAACATACCAATTTGCAGCCCTCTAGCTCAGTAGATTTTAAGATCTGAGGGGAATAGAAAAAGTGAGGACGGACAGACAAATCTATCTCAATAGTTTTCTTTTACAGAAAACTAAAAGTGAATAAAAAGCTCATCTTATATACTAAGCTGATATAATCTGACAACAACGGAGACAAACAAGAATATAATGAAACCGGTCAAATAAATACCAGCAATGGGGGATGACTGGGACTTAGGGAAGGGTAATGGACAGGGTCCTCATCAAAAAGGGGAGAGGCAAAGTGGAGGAACGAAGGGACCAAGAGAGTAAAGTAATAAAAGGAAAATGGGGAGGACATCAATAACACGCAAACTCATCCTTTGTCACCAAGACATAACAAAAAAGATCACCCGAAACAACAGTTGTAAATCGAATATTTTTTCTCCGTTTTTGCCATTTGTGGAGTTAATAAAAGAAACACTATTTCGAGAAGCCGCAACCTTCCTAAATTTAGGTCTAATATAACATCACAGGAGCGTGTACTTTCTTAAATTTTCTAGATAAGAAACCCAGAAAATACAGCACACATTTCCAAAATGAACCAACTCAGAATAACAGACGAAATAACTGGGCCACATCCATTTTTCTCATTAAATCTTTGCCCTGTTTATTTTCAATTTGAAGGGGCAGAGAACAGACGCCCGGCAACAGCTGGGCTTCAGTGGGGATCAAAGGAGACAATCATTTGGGAATAACGTCTTGTTACTGCAGGACTTCTTGCCTTACTGAAAATTCCCACAGCATCCAGTTAGACACATTCCGTGTGTCTTATAATAATAATAATAATAATAATAATAATAATAATAATAATAATAATATAATCATCATCATCATCATCATCATCATCATCATCATCATCATCATCATCATCCTCATCATCATAAATGATAAGGAGAAATGAAAATGTACATTGCTTCTTACAATGAGCTGGTTTTCGTCTCAAATGGTAGTCACTGCTAACTTTTTTGATAATTTCACAATAATAATAATAATAATAATAATAATAATAATAATAATAATAATAATAAGAACAACACTTGGGGACTATGACTTTTGACTAAGTCAAAATTCCCTTGTAAATGAGCTACGATTAGCTCGAAGAGAATAAATTAGAAGTGGTATCTCAGTTCCATGCCCTATACTTGAACAGGTAACGGGCAGAAAAATTGTCGTTAAATTACATGGAAGATCGAAAAAAAGGAGCAGAGTAATAGAACTGCTTTACCTACTATTATCAGTTGATTGTGTTAGTTTCATTTATAGGATTTCCTTTTATCCAATTAATTGTTTTCTGAATGTTCCGCATATTCATGAAGCCGTTTGCTGTACCTAAACTTATAAATCAAACTTAATGCAAAAAAGTTGAAAAGCAATATTTAAGATTAGTATAAATGACTAATATTTTGGTCAAAATAAGCCATGCAATAACACTGAAAAGGCCGTTTCAGAATTCATGACAAGAGATAACCGTCAGTCAATCAACATTTGTTATTTCGACATTTTACATAAACAACGTTGATGTCGACCCTCGCTTACTAATTGGTTGATTTATACAAAATAATTATGACAAAGAAAAGGATAATATAATTTAGTCCAAAAAACTATGCAATAATTTATTCTAAATTGCCATTGCAATTCAAACCATGGCTAATCTTGCCAGAAGGAGACAAAAAAACAACCTTTTTCATAAATTAATGAGCAAATGAAATGTATCCAGCTGCCCTCTAAATAGCATTTGATCTATTCAGTGTCACTGGAATGACAATTGCCGACCAAAATAAACCAATGACTAGATGCAATGAATTGTAACTTAATGATTTAGCAATATATTTCAAACTTCATTGGCACATAATTAATCCCTCATTCAATGCAGCTCTATTTGTTTGTGCGATTACAAACAGGAAAAGCACCGACATTCTTTAACTTTTGAATTAAAGCTAATATAATTTTCTTCGAAAATGACGACAAAATACATGACTGCCAGATATCTTTGTTCTTATTCTATTGTTAGCCGACATAAATCAACCAAATAAAAGACAACAGTGACACAATAACGAATTTAATATCAATGTTCTATAACTAACAACAGAAACTTAATTTTATTTGAAATTTTGATCAAGGTGACAAGAGGAAATCGAAACCAAACAAATGGTAACATTAGAGGATATTCTATACTGTGCATCTGAATAAAGATGAAAGAATAAAGAATGGCAAATGAAATTTAAAGTTCAAAATAAATAAAAGATAAGTAGGTTTCAGATGGCAGACATTCACACATCAATGAAAAGTCAAGAAATGAATTATAAACAGCGACGCTGAAAAATATCACAGCATATACAATTCATGAGTTCCCGATAATACGCAAGAGCCTGATGGTGAAGCAATAATAATAGTGATAATACTAATAATAATAATTGGCATAGAATCAGTTACATTGGAGAGATGTGGCCAAAGTCAGATAATAGTAACCATTATAATCATGAAACTAAAGAAGCAATATAATAAAAGCAATAACGCTACACATACCACACATGGTGATAATAGGTAGACACAATATCAGTATCAATTGCAGCATGTAATAATAATAATAATAATAATAATAATAATAATAATAATAATAATAATAATAATAATAATAAAAAGACAAGAGTAAGGGAAATATAGCCAGTAACTACAGGCCTATCAACCTGCCTACCAATAATGTGGAAGTTACTAACAGGTTCTCATCAGTGAAAGGCTATACAACTACTAAGAGACGACAAAACACCATCCCCCACCAACAGAAAGGCTGCAGAAGGAATGTAGGGGCACAAAAGACCAGCTCCTGATAGACAAAATGGTAATGAAGAACAGTAGAGAAGGAAAACCAACCTAAGCATGGCATGGACTTGAAGACTATAAGAAAGCCTTCGACATGATACCACACACATGGCTAATAGAATGCCTGAAAATATATGGGGCAGAGGAAAACACCATCAGCTTCTCAAAAATACAATGCGCCAACTGGAACTACAATACTACAAGTTCTGGAATAAGACTAGCAGAGGTTAATATCAGGAGAGGGATCTTCCAGGGCGACTCACTGTCCCCACTACTCTCCGTAGTAGCCATGATTCCCATGACAAAAGTACTGCAGAAGATGGATGCCGAGTACCAACTCAAGAAAAGAGGGCAAAGGGGCAAAAAACAGAATCAACCATCTGATGTTCATGGACGACATCAAGCTGTATGGTAAGAGCATCAAGGAAATAGATTCCCTAATCCAGACTGTAAGGATTGTATCTGGGGACATCAGGATGGAGTTTGGAATAGAAAAATGCGCCTTAGTCAACATACAAAAGGCAAAGTAACGAGAACTGAAGGGATAAAGCTACCAGATGGGAGCAAACATCAAACACATAGATGAGACAGGATACAAATACCTGGGAATAATGGAAGGAGGGGATATAAAACACCAAGAGATGAAGGACATGATCAGGAAAGAATATATGCAGAGACTCAAGGCGATACTCGAGTCAAAACTCAACGCCGGAAATATGTATAAAGCCATAAACACATGGGCATGCCAGTAATCAGATACAGCGCAGGGAATAGTGGAATGGACGAAGGCAGAACTCCGCAGCATAGATCAGAAAACCAGGAAACATATGACAATACACAAAGCACTACACCCAAGAGCAAATACGGACAGACTATACATAACACGAAAGGAAGGAGGGAGAGACTACTAATAAGTATAGAGGACTGTGTAAACATCGAGAAAACAGAGCACTGGGGCAATATCTGAAAACCAGTGAAGACGAGTGGCTAAAGAAGTGCATGGGAATAAAGGAAGGCTAATAAAAGTAGACGAAGACCCAGAAATATACAGAGACAGGAGAATGACAGACAGAACAAAGGAATGGCACAACAAACCAATGCACGGACAATACATGAGACAGACTAAAGAACTAGCCAGCGATGACACATGGCAATGGCTACAGAGGGGAGAGCTCAAGAAGGAAACTGAAGGAATGATAACAGCGGCACAAGATCAGGCCCTAAGAACCAGATATGTTCAAAGAACGATAGACGGAAATAACATCTCTCCCATATGTAGGAAGTGCAATACGAAAAATGAAACCATAAACCACATAGCAAGCGAATGTCCGGCACTTGCACAGAACCAGTACAAAAAGAGGCATGATTCAGTGGCAAAAGCCCTCCACTGGAGCCTGTGCAAGAAACATCAGCTACCTTGCAGTAATAAGTGGTACGAGCACCAACCTGAGGGAGTGTTTTTATAGAAAAACGATAACGCAAAGATCCTCTGGGACTATGTGATCAGGACGGATAGGGTGATACCGTGCAAACAGACCAGACGTGACGTTGATTGACAAAATCAAGAAGAAAGTATCACTCAATGATGTCGCAATACCATGGGACACCAGAGTTGAAGAGAAAGAGAGGGAAAAATGGATAAGTATCAAGATCTGAAAATAGAAATAAGAAGGATATGGGATATGCCAGTGGAAATTGTACCCATAATCGTAGGAACACTAGGCACGATCCTAAGATCCCTGAAAAGGAATCTAGAAAAACTAGAGGCTGAAGTAGCTTCAGGACTCATGCAGAAGAGTGTGATCCTAGAAACGGCGTACATAGTAAGAAAAGTGATGGACTCCTAAGGAGGCAGGATGCAACCCGGAACCCAACACTATAAATACCACCCAGTCGAATTGGAGGGGTGTGATGGAGCAAAAAAAAAAAATTATAATTTATCAAAGGTGGTGATAGTAATTTCAAAGGACAACTTCAGTAAAGGCCGAGGAAAAATCAAATTCATATATTAGAATAAATTTACTAGATACTAAACTGCCATGGAACACCATCTCAGTTGAAAAAATAATCAACAGAATACGATAAATATGACTAGAGTATCTCCAGGAGCAACTGACCTGCATTATAAACAATTAATAGACATATTTAGTGTAAATAATGCAATTCGTCACTATATATGATATTATTAACACTGGCAAAAGAAATTACTTATACTTTACAACATAAAGGGACTCATGATTAACGAAAAGCTGCCACTCATTCCCATCTTTAAATATCTCTGACAGCCGTAAAAGTCATTAATTATGCAGACATTCATTAATGGTTGGCGTTATTGTACAGTTAGAATTAAATACGAGTCACAAGTGCTTCTTATTGCTTTTGAAAGTTTTTTCATGAAACGTTTTCATCAATTTTCATAAATGAAATGGCAAAAAAGGAAGTCAATTTTATGACCATTAAAAACATTGTTTACGGTATTATTTTGCCGAGATACTGTAGACTAGAAAGACTCGCGGTTTTAAATGATTATAAAATTGCCATGTTTTTTTAATAATATGATTTATGGAAGTTAATTAAAAATAATTGCCAAAAAACTTCCAAAAATAACAATAAACACTTTTGATTCGCATTAATTCAGACGGCAAAATAACAGCTACCTAGTAACCCAAGCCTGGTTAATCAGCGATGTTTGACAACCGTCAGAGATGTTGAAGACGGGGATGAGTGGCATCTTTTCTTCAATTATGAGGCTCCCCAGGTTTTAGAGGCCTGATACTGATTTTATCATAAGTCGTTTCCTTTGGTCAGGCTAAAGTAATATGCGTAATTTCAGCGATTCTTTGTTAATCCTTACTTTTATCATGCATTTTCTTCAAATTGTTGTGACGAAATTTTTCATCTTTATTATTTTTCACTCTGTTTACCAGACATTTATAATGCAGGTCAGTTGCTGTTGGATAATACTCACGCACACACACATATCTATATAATAATAATAATAATAATAATAATAATAATAATAATAATAATAATAATAATATAACATATACAAATACCAATACACAAATTAATAAAAAGCGATTAATTTGTGCTGCTAAAAGATTAAAATTTTACCATGCGAGAGAACTTCTCTCTTCATTCGAGGTAATTGAGAAAACTGACAGTCCAGATCTTGAATGCACAAGTGGAAATGTCTACAGCAACCCGAGAAGACTGAAGGAGCAGAGAATGGCAATAAGCAAATGAAACATAATTAAAAACTTTTCGTCTCTTGAGTGAAGTTCAAACACATTTGTGGTTACTCTATTTATCTGTCTACCTATCTAAAGAGGGTCGTGATTGTGCTCTTTCTTTTTATTCATTTTTCTGCTGTCTAATCACTCCCCCTACCCACCTCTCTCTCTCTCTCTCTCTCTCTCTCTCTCTCTCTCTCTCTCTCTCTCTCATTAAAATTTTTCGTTTTCGTTTCACTCCCTCATTAATAGAAGAATGGATATTTATTCTTGGTAAAGACTCCCTCTCTTTCTCTCTCTCTCTTTCTGTGTGTGTGTGTGTGTGTGTGTGTGTTGAATCTTCCTAATTTTGCTACGTACCTCATGTTCCCTAAAGGATAACAACATATAGGACTAGACTTCTCTCTCTCTCTCTCTCTCTCTCTCTCTCTCTCTCTCTCTCTCTCATTACCAGAGTGTCAGCTATCTTGCAGCAGATGTGGTGACGCTTATCTTTTGTCTTTGGTACTACTCATTCTCCACTAATGAGGAAAGGTTAAGAAGGGACACAATGGCAAACATTTTCCTCATAACTGCAGTATGTCAGCTCCCCACTAGAAGGGTCAGCACAGCTGTTATACAGTCAGCTGTTTTCCGAGAGAAACGGCTGCCTGTAATCCAGGACAGGAGCACTTAAAGTACGAGGGTGTTTGCGTAAATATGCATGAATGACGAGAGAGGGAGAGAGGGGGAGGGAGACAGAACTCGGATAACTCATATTAACCTCAGGAAGATATTCGTAATGCCAGCAAGAGCTGTAGCAATGGCGGGAATAGCACTTATATAGTAAAAACTGAAATAATATTGATATGCGCATCTACCTCTACACTAAAAGAAAATTAACAGGTCTTCTGATCTCGGATATCAGAGGTCTCTTTTTCATACTTCGAAAGTTTTGAACTTTAGGGCACACTAAATTGGATGTTTTACAGAGTAAAAATAAATTACGTGCTTTTAAAATTATCTTCATTATATTTTCTTCAACGAATAAAGGGACTTTATGTATATGTTATCAGGAATCTTGAATGCCAGACAATAACCAAGTTAAAGTAAAATTTTGTCTCGAGCAGATTATTCTTATCATATTACAAAATAGTTTTACCATATCTCTGAGCTCATTAAAAGTAACATCGTGAAATTTTGTTATCAAAACATGCTGCTAACCCTGTTATCAGATTTCAGAAGAATTAGTTTGACACCGTATTTAGTGATGATTTGGTTTAACTTTGTTTTTCACATATCTACATTTCTTCGTGATCGTCCACAAGTATCAGCCTGTGTCTTGGAGGGAACCAAAGTTCATTTCTATTTGTTTACTTAATTTGCACCATCTCAAGCCTTGCATCCCTACAACGCCTATCAGACTCATATCAGGCAGTTTGCTTTAAAGGAAAACTACCAACACGCAAACATTTACGACGACGAACCGAACCGAACGAGGAGGGACAATAAGGGAAAGATGCCCTAAACTCTTGTGTGCCTCGACCTAGCCAGTGATTATGTACATGGCTGTTAGACAACTGGTGTTGGTTTCCTCTGGCGCATGCAAAGAGAGAGAGAGAGAGAGGGAGAGGGAGAGAGAGAGAGAGAGAGAGAGAGAGAGAGGAGAGAGAGAGAATGCTCGTACTAGTGTCTATTGCCCCGTTAAAGCAAAAGTGCCTCAGCCTTACGCAATGTAGAAGTGACAATAAGGTATTCTCTCTCTCTCTCTCTCTCTCTCTCTCTCTCTCTCTCTCTCTCTCCCAGACATTCATATATACAAACAAACAAACTCAATGATTTACAACTGCTAACTAAATTCCAGGTTAAACCCAGTTACCTCAGCCTCTCACAAATAATATAAAAGCGCTACTACGCCGATGACGAAAAAAAAAAAAGTTTAAGGAGGACGTTAAAGCGATAAAAGGATATTGTTGTAAGTGTTCCATTCACTTAGAGACCATTTAACTCAGTTTCCAGTTTAGATACCGTACACACACCTGTCACTATTCGCCGATAACGAAAACATTCATTCAGCTCTATTGCTGAATGAATCCATTCAGTGTCAAGATTATTGCCATTCTCTTCCAGTGCTGAGTATATCTGGAGCTTTAATGACTCCCTGTTTTGTTACTCGGATTTTTTTATAACATTTCAGAAGGAGTCTGTTCGCCTATCTAAGACTAGATTTCCACGAATTCTTAGGCAACACTTACTTGTCTCCCTCCGTATTGCTAGAGGTAGTAGCAGCTCTAAAGTTGATATGCGATTGAATTGTTTGTTTTTAAAAGTTTACCGACGCTCACCCTTACTGTCAGCTTTAATGCTTCCATTCTACAAACGCATATATTTTCAACCCTGAGGGATAGATATGCGCATTACAAGGACAGGAAAGCTACATGAACTGTTCTTAGAAAATATATAAATGCAGTTAATTCAACGGAGATATTACATGGGAAATATATTATGTGAAATTCTATCTTAAGGGATACTTGCATAAACTTTCTAATGTTATTTTCTAACATGAACCCACATTATATGGAACAAGCAGAAAAAGGCATTTACTTGCTATGCTTGCTAACATGATGGAAAAAGATAATATAAAATCAACATCAGCAAAGCCTCTGCAAACTAAAATACATACTTTAGAATAAAGTAAAACATATCAGTTACAGAGCTCATTTCGAGGCAACTTGTAGCGATTAAATTTTTCTATATGAACAAAATGAGCATTATGTTAATAAAATCAGTTTTGAGAAAATATGAAGAGAATGAATTAGGAAATCATTATACGACTTAATTTGCAATTTATATGAGGCCGGAAATGCTTTGACAGTGACCTTATGACGCAAGCACATTTTTGGGACTAACAATTGTTGTTATTACCGTTACACATGTTTGATAGCCGTCATCCCTACCACCAAAACGTTTATGGAAACTTCTCTTTAAAACGTCTTTTAGAATATAAGTAAGAGGTTTATGGGGAAGCAGGAAAGAGAGAAGGAAAGAAAAGAGGAGGCATTATAAAGAGAAAAGGCGACATTTTTAAGTGAAACACCAAATAATACTAAGACCATCAGTGGAAATAACAAGGAAAAATATATGAAAATGTGGTCCTGAATATTTGTAGATCAAATATAGTGAATTTGCTCCAAATGTCCAGGAGAAAAATCTAACAGTTATCGAGGAACATTCTGTTCTGAAAAGAAACGTTCTAACCGATCAAAATGTATTGAAAACTGGAAGACCTCGACTGCGTTCAGTGCTATCGAATGGGTGAATTGAAACTATGATGCCGATGAACATCAACCAAATTTGACCTATCTGCAATTACCTGTCGAATTCTTGCTAAAATATTCAAAAACTAAAAGCCCGTTTCCTGTAAGTTTTCAACCAAAACAAGAGGTAACGCGGACCGTGTTATTGATTTACCCGTTTGGGACCTTACCACCTTTCATCCACCCGGCTTTGAGCGAATCATAACACTCCATTTGAAGTGTACCCATGATATTCTTCTGTTGATCTAAAGCTGAGAATTCTATGTAATGCATTATTGGTTAATAAGGAGGAATAGACATAATTCACGTGTGGTAAACATTTGATAAATCTCAGAGAGAGAGAGAGAGAGAGAGAGAGAGAGAGAGAGAGAAAGAGAGAGAGAGACGAGTCTTTGCGAATAAACGTACAATTTGTATTGTTTCCTATCGCTGTAATTTCCTTGATGGAAATCCCCATTAAAAACAAATATCAATGGTAAATAGTTTTAAATAATTGAAATAACACAAAAAATAGACCGGTCCGATAAAGATTACAGTTTAACCGTACGTTTAAATCATACAACACTATTAAATAGAGAGCAAGGCTTCATGAACATTCATTTGCGTTAATGCGAAAAAATAAGGAAGTAGATATATCACACAAAACTATATGTAAGGAGATACTAGCCAATGTAAAAAGTAGACAAAGTAACAAATCAATGTACTGATAATCTGTGAGGCATCACCTACCTTGGTATTGTTAGTTCCGATGAGACGAGAGGGTGTTTGGTCTCATGAACCTAAATATTCTTCATTCCTGGAAAGAGAGAAAATATTTCAAGTCAATCATTTATTTCGTATGCAAGGCAAAACAAAATGGATGAGGTTTATTACGTAATCATCTTAATAGTTCACACAAATAAATGACATAACCATATAAGCATCAACAAAAGTCAATGCTAATGTATTTATAAAACGAAATAAAGAATGAAAACGTCATTGTGGTCAAACGCAAATGAAAATAATCTTCCAGAAATCATCCTGGAGTCAGCATTGGCAGAAGCCTCAGACACCATGTTGTCTTCATCTTCAAGGTGGGTGGGCTGTGTGTTCCACCACCTGAGGGGTAACAGTCACATCCGCTACTTCAGGTGCTGAGCATGACCTCCCAACCCCCTCCACCCAGCAACACCAAATGCCCAACTTATACCAACCCCTTCAAACCTATCCCTAGTACCCGAGTCTTCGCTAGTGAACATAGTTGTACCTTCACCTTTCCCGCCATTACCCTTTCCCTACTACTCTCATGCATCTCCATGCATGTATGAAGAGTAGGAAAGAGGAAGCAATAAGCTGCTATAGTCATTGCCTTCACAGGCCAACGGTCTTTCCCCCTATACACTGCGCTGATTATCATGAGCCTTTACTTATTCACGTTGCCAGGATAGATGTCCTAATATGATTTTCAGTAACTTCAACGCCTGTTTAAGACATCATTAACACAATAATTTCGCAGTTACAATTTACATACATTTCATCTTGTTAATCAGTTTCACTAAGTTCAGTTCAGTTCAGTATCTCTCTCTCTCTCTCTCTCTCTCTCTCTCTCTCTCTCTCTCTCTCTCTCTCCGATTTTCCAGATTTTACTTTTATATATGAAATAACCGTATCCCACCAACATAAATTTCGCCTCACAAGATATGAAATACATTTAAATGTGTTCAGAAACATGCTACGAGTCGCTGCTTGCAAGCAAATATCCTTCCATTAAGAAGGCAGACAGCGAAGGCGGAGCAACCCCCTTCATTCTGCACACATTCCGCTGCAAATTACAAATACCTTTTAGGTTTAGGTGGCTGTATCTCACTAACACCCGCATCTCTGCTCCTCCTTCCCTCGCTCTACTGTTCATCGAACCCAGCTATCTGGAAGTTATATAAAAGGTGCAAACTGTGGATCAAAAGATCATTCTCAATTACACACCTTCCGTCTAATGGAAGACAATTAGAGTCGGCCCATTAAGAGAAAAACTCAGCCAGCGCCGAAGGAGGTCGTTTGTGTATGCCTGACTGACTCCATCATTAGATAAAGTCATTCCGACGCACTTCTACATGTTATTACCTATAATAATATCAGGGGGCCCTGTACCCATTCCCTCATGATTTAAGATACCCGCGCGGGTGCGTGTGCGCGCAAGGGACTATTGGTGTCTGCTTGCATGAGTGCGCTAGTGTTTCTCCTCTCTCTCTTCTCTCTCTCTCTGTCTCTCTCTCTCGTCCGTCTCTCTCTCGCTCTCTCGCCCTCTTGGTCTCTCTCTCTCTCTCTCTCTCTCTGCGTGTAAGTACCAGATTAATTCAATTTCCTTACGTTACATTAACATTTTCTTGCCTTAGTTTTTTTCACTGTGAATACTTACTGTACCCTCTTATCTTATGACACCCTTGTATTCCGTTCCCTTATAAAACTGAACCTTTGCATTTCTTAACATTATAAATAGCATCCTGGTCTAAACTATGTGTTCTGTTATGTTAAAAAAATAAACTTTTTTTTTTATGTAGTACTTTCAATAACTGCAGCCTTTTATTTTCTTATAACCCAATAGTGCGCTACTGTAACTTGTAACCTTCAGTAAATATGTCATTGTATTCAATTATCTTCAAATACTTTTGGACCTGAAATTCCACGCATCTAGGGTTTTTAATTTAATAACGGCATCCTTGTGTTGTGTATCCTCCTTCAAATATCGCATCCTTGTATTTTCCAACCAAAATACCCGCAGTTTCCTTTCTCTCATTTACCATGATATTATTGTTTTCACTTTGGCCCCTTTCTTAGGGACGTGGCAGCAATGGCCATTTTCTCCCTACTAAGAATTTCGGTGAAGAATGTAATATAGACCAGTTTATGTATCTTTATTAGGGAGGCAAGTCTGCTCAGCAAAATTTAGATGATATACATGTACAGTATATGTGTTTGTACATACAATACCCTATGTATTTACATATAAGATTATACATATATCTTTAAACATAACATGATATGATGCCTTCCTTTCAAAACTAATGTTTCTTTGATTTTTTTCTTGAGATTCCTATTCAGTTTCCTTGACGCCCCAATAACCTAAATGTTGCGACGCCAGTTTTAATGACCATATATCGATCAACCTTGTCCCTTTCGATGAACATTTCCACCTCTTATTCTAAATATTCCTTGCAACAACATCCCATTTTGAAATAGTCTTTCACTTGCCTTATTCTGGAAATTCATTCATTTCCCTTTTGTCCTTTTACTTCAGCATTCTCTCTTCACTATAAATAAGAGATGAAGCTTGTTTGTGATGGTATTTGTAATCATCTCGAGAAATTCGGAAAGGGAGGTAGACGACTTATGCCATTACTACCTTATAGCAATTGGAAAAATCTCATATTTCAAGTAAGTGCGTCAGAAAAGGCTGTGAACTTCTGATTCTCATCATTTGATTACCTTTTCTCCCCCCTATAAAGGATTAAAGTTATTGCACTTTCCTAGTTATTTTTTATTTTTTATTGAACGTTCACAATGGAACGAAACAGTACCCTTCAGGATCTTTGAAAAACGTGGACATATCAATCAAAAGGACAAAAGACATTAGAAAAGGGAATAAAGAAGGAACTCTCACATTTAATTGAAACAAGGGAGGGCATTCCGAAAGGGTATGCAAAACATCTCTACTAACCTATTTCTCTGATGAAGTCACTAACATCGCTTGAAGGTACAACTTTAAATATACAGAATTTACGAAAGTCACACGGCCAACAAAACAAAATTTAATAAGTGTTTCCACATTGAAAAAACATAGAACAATAACAGAAACAGACATTAAAAGGGTCGCAAAACAGTGGCACGTGGTCACTTGCAGGTCACAACACGTGGGTAGAAGTTCAGCCTCCGGGGAAAGTAAGGTCAACAGATGTCCGGATGTGGCAAAGGACCTCCAGGAACGGTAGCAGCTCTTGTGCCTTTGAAAAAGACGAGTGATGACATAGAAGGAAACCCCTAAACAACCAAGAGGACAGAAGGAAGCGTAAAATTGCGTACACGATTGGTTTCTGAGAACAGGGGGTCTCGGAACGACCTCTCCCCATAATTCTAGAAAAGGAGATTCCGGGAAATGTTTCTAAGGAATGACAGAAGAGGCTGCGATTCTCGGAATGTAGTGGATGATGATATGGACAAGCAGCGAGTCACTTTGAATCTAGAGAAAACGAAAGGTAAAAATCGAATGAGTACATCATGTATTATGTAACAACAAAGTTAAAGGGTCTATTTATGTCTTGAAAAAAAAATGAGAAATGAAGAAAATGCCCATAGCAAAAAACTTTATCACAGAGTACAAATGGGGGTTCTTTCATCATGAGAAGCATCTGGTGGCGCAGTATCTTTGGTACAGTATATCTCCAATAAAAAAAAATTATTTTCATCGAACAAAGATCGACGATGTCATAAGGGAAACATCAAGACAGACACCTTAGGAGATAGAGAGCAAAACACGAAATATGGAAAAGTTATTCATAAAATAGTGAATTTTGTTAACCTGAACGCAGAGTGAAAAGAACCAGCTACAATAGCAATATGAACATTCGTAAGCGAAGAATGATTACCTTCATTTTCCTTAGAGCGACCAAACAGACCTAACGAAGCAAAGAACTCCCAACGAAGAAGCGACAAAGGCGACAGACAAGTAGATTAGGAAACGCTGTGTGTGGCAGCGTGTGGTTGCGACCATTTCCCTCCCGTAACATTAGTTTGGTTGAGCTCAACCATTAACCTTTGCACCTGTTGGTGAGGTGATGAATCATTTCTTGTGGTTGACGATTTCCCTTCGAATATCTCTGGAAGGCAAAGAAGGAGAGTTTTGGGGGCATCTCTGGGTGACAGTTAATCTGGAAAGTTTGCCACGACAGAATGAAGACGTGGTTTTCATTATACTACGGATGCCATTATCATATTGTTTGCATCGTGCTCTGAGAGTGAAATGTTTACGACGGATATTTCATATATCTAGTATAAGTAAATGGAAGCCCACAGACTGGTTACCTAAGAAAAAAAAATTAAGTTGGAACTTAAAATCCTTCAAGCTTCACATTATCATAAAGAATCCTGATACCATTGTCGGAATAAAGTTTTCATAATATATATATATATATATATATATATATATATATATATATATATATATAATATATATATATATATATATATATATATATATATATATATATATATATATATATATATATATAAGTTTAAGCGACTGAGTTGCACATAATGTACAACAAATAATACAGCATAGCCTGAAGGTGAATCGTGCATTGTGAGTATCTAAACGGTAATCTTGGAAAATTAAGAAATTCCAGAGGAACGTTGGGACAAAACTCCACGTACGATATAGTATCTTCTTTAATTTGGACAACTAAATAGCCAGAATAAAGAGCTCTGTCTGAAACAAATCAGACAATAGCTTCCATTTCAAGTCTTTAGCCTCAAAGTTATCAGTATTATTACCAGCTGCTGTTGATAGTTTAGGTTATCTGTCTGCAAAAGGAATGCGGCAAATATTCAATTTCTCTCAGAAGTATGGACAAGACGGATATATTTTCCTTATTTAAGAGAGAGAGAGAGAGAGAGAGAGAGAGAGAGAGAGAGAGAGAGAGAGAGAGAGAATGTGTGTAACATATTTATATAATAAAATAACTTTTATGATTATGACTCCTGGTAAATATACTCGACTGCACACATGATTACATGTACTACATGTACAACAACAGACCATGGTTTTATAAAGAAAACCGAACTCGTAATATGAAAATTACTGTAATGATACCCGTCATACTTGATAAGAGTCACAATATGGTTTACATTTTTATTGTCACTTGAACTAATCTCTCGAACGCATAGCAGCTGAGAAGGCTGTCCCAATTTTGCAATTTCAGAAAGGATGAGTACAGAACAATACCAGGATGCAACGCCTTGCAACTGGATCTAAAATGACTTCATATCACATCCATAACAATAACAAACTTCAATTATCATCCAACTTAAATATCATGTCTCACTAATTAGATATATGGCTCACTAGCTGATCCTGTGGTACACATTCATTACCCTGAATATATTCCTACAGCTGTTTTTCTTTTGGTCTAAATGTGACAAGTATGACCGCACTTCTCTCAATTATGGGTATGTTTAGTTGTTTCAACCACCATAGATCTTGGGGTAAAATGGTCTCATCTCATGTTTTTTCGTGAGTAACATAATCGATTTTGAATGCCATTATTGCATTAATGTAATTAAAGTTTTCAACGAAACGTCACTCTTCTTTCTAACACACACAAAAGATGGATATATCAATTTTAGAGTTTAGGGCTTTTCTGTCAGTGTCAACATATATAATGATAAAGTATAGTACAAAGTACATTAAAAATAATGGGAAAAAGAGATCCAAATAGATCCACTTCAACAATGTCTAAACTTATGGCCTGTTAATGTCTTAGGGACCTATATCATCCGTGGGATCATGAACGGATTCCAATTGGAACGAAGAGGAAAGTTACTTAAGAAGTTGGCCACATAACTGTACGACAGATTCACGAACAGTGTCTATAACAAACGCTTTAAAAACGCATTCATTAAAAACTCCCTAAAGTTTGTTAGAATTAAGTCAGTTTCCAACTTCTGATCAACTTAAAATGTGCCAATTGCTAGTCAAAACTTATCCACTGCACAAAGTTTAAGCAGAGAGAGAGAGAGAGAGAGAGAGAGAGAGAGAGAGAGAGAGAGAGAGAGAGAGAGAGAGAGAGAGAGAGAGAGAGAGAGAATAAAAATCCACGGAACAAATAATACTATGCTGTCTAAAGTTAACTGAGTAAAACCTATTTTTAAACGATGGATGACTTACGTGTTCCAAACTAAAGTTACCAATAATCCGCACAACATTGTTTGCATACGGCATAGACACCCAGAAAGAAAAGTAAACACGGCCCACCCAGCTAGTGCACATTGCTTAACTAATTTACAACATCATTTTAGCTAAAATGGTTGGCAGCACCTTCGTTGGTGGGCCAGGCGCTTCCGCTCTAAAACGTGGAAGTTCATAGGTGATGCCCCGTGCAGGTGAAGTGATAATTAGGACATCTGGTTTGGGATAATAACCCCTAATTGTCTTGTGTTATTGTCTTGCATCCATCTTTGTTCCTTTTTAAATCCGTATGTCACCCTTCGGAGGGTAAGGTTGTGGTCGGACGTTGTACGCAAGTCGGATACTTCTGCGCAAGCGTCTGTCTTGAATTCCATTTCATGGTCTTCGAGAACATAAAGACTTAGAACCAAGACAAAAGAAAATATAACTTCAGGAAGACAAGCGTCACCAAAACAAGGATCAGTATCAAATTAATTATCAATAAGGATAATGTCCACTTAGTTAGGCTATTGCGCGGGAGACATGATGGCGATGTACATTTCTAAACATAATACCTCTGCAATACAACAACATTTAATTGGAAGCAGGACGACCAGAGGGGTGAGGCTTAATATCAGAGATGGATCGAGTTGTTATTTCCTGGTAAAAGTTACATAATTGTAGGATGACTGCTAAGCTAGCTCATGCAGCTTCTGAACGCGCCTGGGATCTGAATTCTTTAAAGAACATAAAACAGCGACAACAGGTAAACGGCTGGGGAGAGTGTAATCACGTTTGGAATTCTTGAGCATCATACTGTGGAACGCAATGATTTCCCAAAAATAAAATCATGTAACGATTGATAAATACTTGAAATATATACATCTGACGCCAATATATATCTATTTTTTACCCGTAACCCAATGTCAGTAATAACAGCCAAAGCGAATGGGAAGCTGGAGGCGAGAAAATGATGCCTGTTTACACTCGGAAACAGCAAACCTGGGAATTGAACTGAAACATTTACTCTCCGACCTCATTCTGCTGACGAGACCCACACTTTTCGAAGTCATCTTGCCAGAACAATCTACCATTTTGTCATTTCATGGGAAAAAAGAGTATGGTATTCTAAAGTGAACGTATTAATATCAGTGTTTTAAATGCAAATATCTAACAGTTAAGTGGCTAGTGTACACGAGATGCTTAGAAAGATGAACACAAAGCGAGCGGTAGGTAGCCTGAAATTCACGGCAGATCTTCTCGTTACAGAAAGAGGGATATGCACCCTATAACTGCTGCTGTTTTTCTTTTTCATGATAAACAGCAATGGCATTCTTGAACATATCTGTGAGGGCTGCATAAATGACCATCTGTATAACAAGGTTTCGCACTTTCTACATTACTTTTGAATGTTTCTTGACACATTTTCTCTCTAACCCACTCCTTCTCTCTCTCTCTCTCTCTCTCTCTCTCTCTCTCTCTCTCTCTCTCTCTCTCTCTCTCTCTCTATAAAAAAAGAACCTGTTACTAACCTTATGTCTTGACCTTTTAATTTTTTCCCAATAAAGTCAACACTGAGTCGCCACCTCCCTAGTTCTTTGCATCCAAACCAATCTCATCTTTGCAAAGCGCCTCCCCTATTCCCTCATCCTTACCCCTTGCCTCTCCTCTACCTGCTAGCAACGCCCAACTCTTTAAAATTTTATCTTTACACAGAATCACACAAAAACTTTTTTCCACGCTTGAAACACACAACCTTTTCGCACCTGAAAAGCCAGCCGCACTGAGCTAAGGCCATTAAAGTTATACTTTTAAATTCCCTGACTTTTCTTCTTCCTCTCCTTCTTCATTTTTTCTTGAGGAGAAGAATTGGATGTTTGGGGGATTTTATGCTTCTTCTGACTTGTAGTCTGAGAGGAGGCAGAATCCTTTCCAGATAATCGACGAAAGTGTGAATGTGTATGTCTGCGCAGTGTGCACTCCGTTTATTGCAACAAGCTTGCAATTTGGCATTGAGAGAGAGAGAGAGAGAGAGAGAGAGAGAGAGAGAGAGAGAGAGAGAGAGAGAGATATTTTACAAAAAAGTGTTTTACTGCATTTTTTTTATATAATGGTCCGTCATTATTAAAATTCATAAGATTAAATTATTTATTTATTTATTTTTTATTTGTCACAGGACACTCCTGTAAAGGTTGTGTGACTTTGGAGGGAATAACCGGCATTATGTAATCACGACACATTCATCCTCCAAGTAATAAAGCTAAGATGTTACATGTTGGGTAGAATGGTCCCACAAAATCACAGGCTCTTAATATCACTTGCATAAACAGAAGCTTCATAAACAGTACTATGTTTATGACTCGCGAATATATATCTTGCATGTAACGGAGCCCTTTGGCTCCAATATCAATGCAAAACAGCAACATCGCATGCTATAGGTCTCGCTCTCATCCTTCTTTCCAGTTATACATCCTTTAAAACTAACTTTTTTATTATGCTACAAGACCACCTGGATATAAGTGTTGCCTATGATAACTTTTTGACATCTACGTAGGTATCACAACCTTCATTAACTACAGGTTGTATAGACAGCTGATTCAAACATGTCAGTAGTAATGAAACTAACACTACTACTGCTACTACTTCTACTACTACTACTACTACTACTAATGAGAGTACTAATAACAATAAAATGCCCTTCCTGATTCTACTGTATCAACACAAAAGAGAAGTAAATTATAATTTACTGGTCGAACTTCACTACGACGAAAGAAAATCATTCTTGATTTGTTCAAAAGCGTTTTTAAGAGACATACCAGACTCACCCACAGTTTACATTTGTGGGTTTGGCTGCATTTCGAGTGTTTTGGTTTCGGGGGAACGGGAAAGGGGAAAGAGAGGTAGAGAGGAGAGGGGTGTGCTCATCTATCCTATTCAGAAGGATGTGCTCATCCGTACGTGAGTGTTAGAGGCTGGGGACTGGAGAGGGGCAAAAATGGGATAAAAGGAACGAAACGGAGAGGGAGGATAGAATACAACGGATAAATGGTACAAAATAAACGTTAGAATGATGAGAGAGAGAGAGAGAGAGAGAGAGAGAGAGAGAGAGAGAGAGAGAGAGGAGACTCATGTTTCCTGTGATCAAATAATAGCAAAACCGCAATGATTGTTCGTATATTTCCTAAAAACGATTTAATTAGTTTTGGTAGAGCTGACTACCGATTAACGTGTGTTAATGTTTACAGACTCCCATATCAAGTTACGTGGGAGGCTGACAAGTAAAGAGAACACTAAAACCCGGCTGACCTTTCTACGACTGAGGCAATCAACGCTACTCAAACGGAGGAGGAAGAGGCTTGTTTGCACTACAATATCAGATGGCTTAATATTCATTTATTCACGCCGAAGACTTTGACAGATAAGTGGGATTTCTTTCTATCAAAAACTTCCACTACTGCTACTAATAATACAACTACTATAATGATAATGATGATAAATTTGATCTCATTACATACCTTTGTAAAAGTATATCACATGAAATGCCAAAAATAAAACACATGGGACATTCAAAAGCGAATAACAATTATACTGAGAATAACCACACATTCATTATAAAATAACATTTATTGTACACACGCACATATGTGTGTGTGTGAATGTATGCATGTATGTATGATGTATGTGTGTATGTGCCCGCGTACATATACATATATGTATATATTCGAATAAAGTAACCATTTTAGTCCAAAGGCAAAAATTAGTCTCATGTTCCAAGATTTTCTGAATAACAAAAATAAATAAAACTCAGATTAGAACAGAATCTAATTCCGTTTGTAAGAAGTCTTGAAAGTTTGCAAACAGCAGTTAACATTGGCACAGCATCTGCTGCAACTTTTTTTCTAAGCCTTCCACTGAGATTCTGAATCTATATCGATCAAATCCATCAGCTTCTTGGATATGGTTTGAATAAAACAATCATTCCACTATCCATCAAATTGAGTCATTCATCACTTTATTAATTTACTACATTGGCTCTTTACACAAAGTTTTCTAACTTTTGTATGTTCCAAATTTTGTATCGAAATCAAATTCATTACGTCTAATATCCACAGACGTTGATAAGATGAGTAGTGATCTTCGAACCCCTCATCATACTTTTGAGATGAAATGGAATTGTTATGAATACTGTTATTATCAAGCAATAGGCATGTACGTTGTACGTATATATGCTTATGAATGGGACAGTAAATATGTAAATACAAATATTCACAATAATATACATATAACCACAATTGAGCGCACGCAAAGATATCTCTCATATATATATATATATATATATATATATATATATATATATATATATATATATATATATATATGTGTGTGTGTGTGTGTGTGTGTGTGTGTGTGTGTGTGTGATTGTGTATTGTGTATATATATATATATATATATATATATATATATACACACACACACACACACACACACATATATATATATATATATATATATATATATATATATATATATTTATATATATATGAGAGATATCTTTGCGTGCTCTCAGTTTGTGGGTTATATGTATATTATTATGAATATTTGTAATTGCATACTTACTGTCCCATTCATAAGCATATATACTTACAACGTACATGCCTATTGCTTGATAATAACAGTATTCATAACAATTCCATTTCATCTCAAAAGTATGATGAGGGGTTCGAAGATCACTACTCATCTTATCAACGTCTGTGGATATTAGACGTAATGAATTTGATTTCGATACAAAATTTGGAACATACAAAATTTATAAAACTTTGTAAAGAGCCAATGTAGTAAATTACATATATATATAATATATATATATATATATATATATATATATATATATATATATATGTATATATATATATACAATACACAATCACATACATATATAATACGAAATCATTTGATATACCGTAATAGTTTGTGGCAAGTAATTTTAAGCAAAGGTAAGGCAACCGTCTTAAAGAAAACCTCGTGTGCAAAAAGTAACAAAAATCACAGTAGGGAAAAGGAAAACCGTATGAAGATGGAAAAAGGCTCGACGTAATGGAGGGTGGGTGTGGGTTAAGGGGTAAATAGACACGCCCATAAATCTCCTTTAGAAGTCATCAATGGGGAGCTAATGGGCGAAGAAGAGATACTGGTGAGAACTGTCCCAGACGTCGCTGACATTTCGGGTCCTCAAGACTGTTTTGCTGGAAAAAGTTTACCCATAGCATTGGCTAATCACTCTCTCTCTCTCTCTCTCTCTCTCTCTCTCTCTCTCTCTCTCTCTCTCTCTCTCTCTCTCTCTCTCAGTTATTAGCTGAGATTCAAGGTCGTCTCCAACTAAATTAACGACAGTTTAGGTACAAACATTTTAAAATTCATAAGATAACATATGTAAATAAAAGCCCAGTTTTGGTAAATAACCAAAATAAAAGTAAAGAGATGAGGTTTTATGAAAATACATGGAATTGCAGTAATATACATAATATGATGTAATATAGACATACAAAACTAATAATAAGCATTGATAATTACTATGTATAATGTAATCAAAGACAAGTGTGTTCCTGGCTGAATGTACAATAATGCAACTTCCCCGAGATGGAATACAAAATTTTTCCAACACAATAACTCTGGGCGCATTGAACAGCAGCAGACAACTCTGATGATGTTCCTAACATCCCCAAGGGTATTTATTTCAAGTACCAATGAACTAACCTTCGAAAGTAGTACTAGGAAGCTCCAAATGTTCCAATAAATATTCTTTCTAATGAATTCACACCCCCTTCACATCAACACTGATAAATCTATCATCGCTATGCCTTCGTAAGAAACAACTTTCCTGTTCTTTAATTAATAAGAGGTCCTGATGAGTCACGGATCTCGCAGTCTGCGAAAGATGCGAGATGATAACTTATTGCGAAGGGGAACGAGATGACTAAGAATGACTAAAAAGGAATAACGCCAATGCGAAAGAGATGAAAAACTACAAGAGCAACTTAGAGTAGGTATTCACAGAGCGAGATAAGCATCAAATATATCGACTAGACCCCGCATTCCCCTCATCCATCCTCTTGAAAGTTCAAGAGAAAGCAACCGACGTGGAAGCATTCGATTGAGCCAATCAGTGCACGCGCTGACCTGCTCTTCATTATGTAAATAAGAGAGACCGTTTATTAATAGATGTGTCTTTCAACCGGCATCCATCGCTCGCTTGAGGGCCTCCTCAACACTCCTCTGATAAACCTCCACTTTTCTGTCACCGCTTCTCCTTCAGTCGCCTCTTCAAAGTCATTATAAACACATTCGCTCCTTCACCATGAGAGAGAGAGAGAGAGAGAGAGAGAGAGAGAGAGAGAGAGAGAGAGCTGCTGCTGAAACTGAAAATGTACTGAGGATAATTACTAAAATAACCAATACCTTATTCAAAAGGCAATAACACTAACTGAACAAAAGAATAAAACTAGCACATTTATACGGTTAGATTCCCTCTCTCTTCCAAAAATCCAGAGTGGCTCAGAGAGAAAACTGATTTGTGTGTTCATGACTCTGTAAAAAGGTACACCATCAAAATGGGAAGGGCCTCGACGACTTAATCCTCACCCTCCTAGTATGAAACCAGTCTTCAGATATTCTCTCTCTCTCTCTCTCTCTCTCTCTCTCTCTCTCTCTCTCTCTCTCTCTCTCTCTCTCTCCTTTGTGAGTGTTTGTGCGAGTAGCAATGACATATATTTTTTAGTCCGATTTTGATGCACATTTGAAAATTTTCCATTATTCACATAGTATAAGAGAGCCTTACTTAATGACTATTGTACTTTTAGATCGAAAATTCTGAATAGCAAAAGTTCCAGCGTTCAAAAAGTCAGAAATGAGGTGAACTGATTTATCATGAGACGCTGATGAGTATCATCTCAGTGTACTATTTCCAAGGAATGCCAAGGCACCAAGTTACCTAGGTGTCATGAACGATGTCTACTATTACATTATAAAGAGATGCGAGTGAGTATGACATTTTATATGAAAGTAAATGTCATTGATCGGTTGATTGATTATGACTACTAAAACTGGCGTCGCAAAGTCTAGGTTATTGACGCCGTAATGAATTTAAATAGGAAACTAAGAAAATAAACGAACAAACGTAAAAGGAGTTTCATATGCGAAATTAATATATATACGTAATATAGATATATATCATAATTAGCAAGGATAGAATGTCCATCTCTGCCACGTCCCCAGGAGAGGAACCTGTCTTAGGTCCCCAAACTGTGCCAAATGTCTCACAGAGAGGATGATTTTCAGCTGACATCAAGAACCTATGAATGAGTTGAGTCTTGTATGACCAATTCTTAGTCTGCATATCGTTTCTTGTTTTCTAGGCTTACAGAGATATGACCAAGGAGACACTAATGACGCAGTATTGCGCATTTTTTGTATTACAATATTTTCCCAGTGGACTGCTAAAGCTTTTTAATTTTCTGATCTACCAGAGGATATACATCCCGATATGGTAACACGCATCGCCTTGGTTCTAGAGAGGTGACAGCTGACTAAGCAAGTTGATCTGCTTGCTTGTTCCCAGCCATCCTAACATAGGAAGACTGAAGAACACTTCCTGAGTCAGTATATAGAAAGACTATTTCCTTCCCGAATTAAAATTCCCTTTCAAACTTTTAAAATTGCTTGCAGTTTTGTTGTAAAAATAGAGGCAACAGGTGATAATCTCAAGCTTCTTTCTACATCAGGAAAGACCACTCCAAAGCCGACGCCAGCATCTGACTTGGACCCATCTGTGAAAACTGCAACGGAGTTATCATGTTGGGAGAAATGATCTAAAAATATGCATTTCATTGCCTCACTGGACATGTCTGTTTTTATCGAAATAATATCCACAGAAATTTACCTCTAGAAGGTACAAGGGTGAGCTAACTGAATACCTAACTGGTCGTCTCCATCCATGGCATTTTTAATTGCCTGGTTATTCATTTTATTCTAAAAGCAAATGGTTGATGTTGTTGGGGCAATTTGCATGCAATTGCCAATACCTTTCATTTATGATACAAATGCTAGTTAAGGACTTGGAGAGCCTCTGAGATCTGTACCAGCTCTAAACCAGCAGATGTTCAGTTTGCAAGCAAGCTGAACTGAATTAAGGATTATAAGGCTAATAGGCTTTGCTGAAGTGCACAATTCACACCCATAAGTTAATTTAGAAAAGACCAAGGCTTTGTATAGTCTCAACATCTGAGTTTGGTTAGTACCCCACGAAGTGTGGGACAGAACTTTCAATATATCCAAGCATTTTGTCTTATTTATTTCAGATGTGGAATCCAAGTCAACTTGATATAAAAAATCAACCCAAGAAACCTTGTTTCACCAACATTTGGAATCCTCTGTTCATGTAGGAACAGATCTGGATCAGGATGGAATCTTATTAAACGGCAAAAGTGCATGGTTACTGTTTTACTTGCAGTAAAGCAGCACTGAAGGAGGCGTTCAGCCACTGCCATCCTTGGTGCAAAAGATATCAAAATGTCGTCAACTTAAAGAGTATCAGCTACATCTGGAGTGAATGATTCTGGATACCCATTGATTGCTAGGGCGAAGAAGATTACACTTGGAACACTTCCTTGTGGTACTTCTTAGTTGAATACATCTGAGATTGTTGCTCTAACCTGAACTTGAAATAACCCTTTTTTTAATGCTTTAGTAAAAAGAGGCAATTTGACTTGCAGATTGCATTCATAAAGACCCTTCAGAATGCCATATCTCCATGTTGTATCATAAGCCTTGCCAAGATCAAAGAAAACAGTGATGTGATGCTGTTTGTTAGCAAAAGCCACATATTGAAGATTCCATACGAGCCAACATATCAGTAGTGGAGTGCATACTTCGACAGATATTTACCACGTTCTAAATTCCACATCAAATGTGTGTTCGCCATTTTTTCCATGATTACACAGACATAATGTCAGTGCAATGGGATGATAATTCTCCGTCTTGAAAGGTTCTTTCCCTAGTTGAAGTATGCTTATCATCTAATATGTTATATTATCCAGTCCTGGAGCTGGTTAACTACATTTGCTTTAGGCTGATTCAAATTCTCTAACAGCTATGTACATTGTATTGTTCTTTCCTTGAGGTATTAAAATCAATTTCTACCTGTTCCATTAGCCTTCTTTGAGCTGGATAGTGTCTGTCATCACTTTTCTTTGCAACATTAGCAAAATGATTAGCAAACTCACTTGACACTAACTGGGGATCTGCTACTTAACAACCATTGATCTTGATAACTGGTGGCTCCTAAGGAGTAAATTTGCCTGCTATTATTCTAACTCTCTTACAAACTAAGGCAAGGGTGTTTTTTTTATTTAGTGAAGATATGAACATTTTCTAAGATTCCTTTCATGCATTTTTAATTTAATTGCGAAAATAAGCTCTTGCTTTTCGAAATTCAATACAGTAAGATTCACATTTTTTTCTGCTATATCTGGTGAAAGCTAAGCTCATAGTTCTATAAGTTTCCTGGTGCTGACGAGTCCCTCAAGGAACTGGTCAGTGGATAAATATGCCTGAAGTTTTAAGTGATTCACCTTATTGCCTTGCTCCTGATCCTTTTCTAGATGAAGTATGATTGTTTAGAGTTGCCTTCAGTTTCAGTGTTGATAACCCTGCCATTTCCATGGAAGAGGAACTTCCAGTATTATCAGTGTTGGGCACCTTCGATGACATTTCTGTCAAGGAAATACCAAGCTCAGGAGCACTAGACAAAGTTGGCGCTGCCTGAGGAGAGGTGGACATGCCACGTAGAATTTGTGCATCCTCTGAATCTGAAGCATTGGGAACACCAGTCACAGACGGTGCAGGTTCCAGGGAGACACAAGGACAAGTTATTACAGCCTCCAGAGAGGTGGGAGTGCCAGGCATATCTGGCATAGCCTACAGAGAGGCAGTAGCTCCACATACAACTGGCACAGCCTCTGAAGAGGCAGAAGCGCCAGAAATCACTCATGCAGCCTCCAAAGAGGCAGGAGTGCTAGAAATGACTGGCACAGCCTCCAAACAGGCAGGAGCATGAGTACACGTTGCTAAAGAAAATTACTCGTGTAACATACTGGTTTAATACCTTCTCTTTTGTTTCTCTAAATGAGAAGTTCTGGTACCCTTAATGTCTGAATTTCTTTTTCATTGTGGACATCACAATTTTGTGAAGACAGATGATTGCTCCACAATGTATACATAGTGCATCCTCATAACATACACCATACTCTGGTTCACTATATAACACATGTGGTAGGCTTGCCTTGTAGCTTCTGTCACAAAACACTAGCATATATCCAAATACTTGACAGTAAAAACATCTCCTCAGTCTTGGGATATATCGCTCAACCTTAAATTGCAACTATGTTGCTTTTATTACATTGGGTAAGGGAGTACAATTAGACGTGATAATTGAATTTGTAGGTGAAACTAAGGCTCCAATGATGATTTTCATTCTTTCGATTCTTAACACACCTTGATCTTTTAATTCTCTCACAAGTTTCTCATCCAATTATGTTATCAATTGGGGGGCAAATATCATTTCCTTGGAGAGATTCTTCTGCTGAGACCGATTCTACCATAAGTTTGCTTCAGCCTCAAGATGATATCTTAGGCTCTCAGCCACAATACTTCATAAAGTCTCTGTACTAATTAAAAACGTCACAATTAGAATCTTCCAGATTAAAGGTCAAATACTTAAAAGAGGTTTCAAATATTCCTGGTCCAATTTCACAAACATTTCCGGTCAATTTCCCTCTGCTCCATGCTGGACCATAGGTTTTCAGTGCAATTACACTAGGGGTTTTCCTAGACCTTTTCCAAACATTGGTTGGCTGAGAGGGGTACCAAAAAGTTATCATCAAGGGGCCCAGTGGTACTGGATACTCTGTTGGAACCGGACAGAATGCCAAGAGTAACCAGACCATCTCTGGAATCCATGACCCAGCTCTGCAGAATAGTTCTGCCCTTAAAGAATCAATGTTACGCATCCCAAGTCAAAACATTATCAGTAGTTGATGATTTTACAACATTTTCCACTATTAGTTTCGGATAAAAAACCCAATCCCAGCTATATCTTTGCATATTTATAAAGGCAGGTAAATTTTATCAAAAGTGGAAAAGTTCCACAATACTAATCCAAATTTATAATTATGTAGTAATATATAGGACTCTTGAGCTCGAACCCGGGAACAAATTCCAGGGGCTCACGAGCCCATCGCCACGTCATGGGGGTCCTAATTGGAGGGGGATGTAAATGTGAAACAGTCAATTTAAAAAAATGTAAAGCTTACTCATATCAGACGATATATTTCAAGAAACAAAAATAACATTTAGAAAAGCATCTCCTTATCAGGAATCTATATTACGAGGGTTATATAAAGCTTATTCCAAGCCTCATCTTATGAGAACATTTCTAAAAATATTCATATTATTATCAAAACCAGAAAGTCATAAATTGGTTGCGTACTCTATAATACTGGACTTACCTATTTGTTGACAAACTTTGCTAGGAGGAAAGGCTTTACTTAATGTAAATACGACTTACGGCATATTGTCTCGAAAACTTGAGAATTTCAAACCTTGTTCAATAAGAGTAACTAGAAACTGAGTTAGAAAGATTATGATTCAGATATGAAAACGAGATTACAAGGGTAAGGGCGAGCAAATTCGGTATGATATGCAATAATAATGAATTCATTGTCAATAACATTTTCAAAGCAGATTATAACAAGGCTGAATCGGGGTTCAAAAATATCAATATTATAAAAAAAATTCTTAGGGAATACTGAAACAGCTATTGAATACTGAACATGAACTTAGCTTTCCCGAGGGATATGAAAATTGTCTAAAGTTATAAAAAATCTTAATTATCACAGCAGGGGATAAAAGAGAATAAACTGCAAAGTCATGGCACTGAAAAGACAGAACTCCGAAAGTTGAAGCAGATATATATTATATTAATCGAACTGGTGGGGATACGGAAAAGGCTCCCATAATGAGCCCTTATTCTGCTAATTGTACACCAACAACAGTGCGATTTTCAGCGTTATCTTCATAATTTACAACAATTTCCAATATACTATATGATATAATGTTATACTATTGAATAACTTGTATCACGAAGTTATAAAAACCTGATGCTATGTATAAATAAAGGTTTTTTTTGCCACGAAGGAGATGAAAAAACGAGTTGGCCGAGTACTTTCGGTCCTATATATATATATATATATATATATATATATATATATATATATATATATATATATATATATATATGTATAAATAAAAGGTTTTTTTTTGCCACGAAGGAAAAAAATGAAAAAACACGCGTTGGCCTGAGTTACTTTTCGGTCCTATATATATATTATTATATATATATATTATATAATATATAATATATAATATATAGATATATATATATTATATTATACTATAATATATATAAAGGTAAAAAGGAGTTATAAGAGAAACCGAAATTCTGGGCCCCATCTGAAGTTGTTGTTGTTTTGATGACTGAACTTCGGGTCACTCTGGTTTCGAAAGTACACCCACTTTAAAGTACCCTTCATATGACATGATAATAGGCGGGGGCGGGTAACCCTGACTTGCTCTTGGCATAGGTGATCAGGGGCTGATGGTTACGCTCACTGGCAGCCAATCGGTAACCCGCCTTTTACCGGTTACCAGAAGGGTGTCAAGCTTAGGGAAAGGCTTGTGGACGCATTCCGGAATTTCGTGTTTATCGGGGAAGATTAAGTCAAGTATTTTGAACAGATCCGTGACCCTTTCAGATCCTTTCTTGACCTTCGTTTCAGTCTGTTCTATTTCTTTTGTAGGGAGAACGCTAAGGGATGATGTTAGGACTTATCAAGGAAGAACAGTAATGTTTTCAGTGAATTCATTTAAGTCTACCATTCTGGTTAGGTAACACACAAAAGATTATGATAATAACAATAATAATAAGTACTATCATCATTATCATTAGCATATCTGTCCTGCCAAAAAATGATTGCAATATTCAAGCAATTTCGAAATTATATTGCACTTATATGTCAAGTGCATTAAATACCTCGTTTTTCTTCTTTAAGTTTAGTGACATTTCAACCAAGACTCATTACCTGTAGACTAAATGCACTACACACACACATACACACGCACACACAACACAAATATATGGATGCACACATTGCATGTATTATTATTATTATTATCAATAATAATAATGATAATGATATTAACAATATTATTATTATTTATCAGACCCTCAGATCAAATTCCGCCACATTATTTAATTTATATTTCTTTGTTATACAAGTGCATCTGTAACCCGGTAATTGCCACAGATTTTCTAATTTTCAAATCATCACTCGAGTAGCATCCATAGCTACTGCTGACATAGTAAGCAAATAATTTTGTAACAAAATTTACGGTTAAATTATTTTGTAAATGTAAATTTATAAAGAAGTATTTAAAGCTGAACTGCAATCGTTCAAAACCCAAATGCAACCTATATTCTTCATAAAAAAAGTTCAAAATTCAACATTTGATGAAATCAGAGCTCACGAAAAACGGCTCAACTCCCTTTTCCCGATATATCCTACGTATCCCATGAGCACAAATATCACTCGGAGAAGAGAGAAAAGAAAGGGTAAAACAAGTAGAAATCTTTGGAAAGACCAACTTCCGCTTTTAAACTACAGAAGTTATGTGATTTCTTAGGAGAACCTTGGAAAAGGACGTCATCATGGCATACCCAAGGGGATTTTTGACACCCATCTTCTCCTCTTCAAGTCACTTCTCATAAACTCGGATAAAATTAGTATTCTTCGGGAGTAGCCGTAAAACAAAACGAATTGCAGTTGTTCTTAACAAAGGAACTGTCATAACAGATTTTTCCGAATTTTGATAATAATGATAGAAATTTATTTTTATTTTCAGGGCAAAAATTTTGAGAAATTTTTTTTTTCTGGGAGAATGTATATGATAAAAAGGTGGGATATAGAAAAATGTGCCAATTTATGAAAATTAAGAGGCAAAGCATCAAGAGCATTAATATTTATAGTATAGAGGCAAACAAAAAAATTGCTTTCCTGTGGAGCTTTACGTACTAATCCAAACTTTATCTATTAAAATGGTTTCATCGTGAAGAAAAAGCAGCGAAAAGAGCTGTTAATGAAAGGGCGTATATTGAAAAACACTGGACTATAATGGGAGGCTAACGGTGATGAACACTGAGAAATTATCTGAATGTAGGATGAATAAAGGAGAGCTCTTCATTTTCAAATAGAAGAAAGAAATCTGAAACTAAAGCTTTACAATAACTGACCAACTTTTTGTGCGCTAAATTTTTGTACGAAACACTCGGGATAAAAATACGATAAAGAGGACTCTTGTGAAACGGCGGAAAACTCAGAATCAGTTTCCTGACTTCACTGATGACTTCGATATATTTCGAGCACGAAAACCTTCCCCAGAAATCAGTTTATTACGGTGTCAGGATCTGAAAGACGAAGTTAATAATACCCCATTGAGAAAACATCAAATAATTCGTACTGGATGAAGGCTATAAATCTCATACAAAAGGCTGACTATTGGGGTGTCTCAAGGTTCGGTGCGGGGACCGCTTCTGTTCTTTATCTACATAAAACATCTCTCTGGTCTCAACGACTAAATTGCTAGCTATTCTTTCAGCTGATGATACAACTTTGTTCTCATCCTACAAGGATATATATGCTTTCAGTAACTATATGAGTCCTAACCTACTATTAGA
>NC_061107.1:63208512-63266012 GCF_015104395.2 Macrobrachium nipponense
GTATAGTATGTATATATATATATTATAATATATATATATATATAAACATATATATGTATTATATATATTATATATATTATCTATATATATATATATATATATATATATATATATTATATATATTACAAATATATATGTATATATATATATATAATATATATATATATATATATATATATATATATAATATATATATATATAGCTCTGTGGCTATACTTTCTATCTTCTGGGGAACATTCACTGTAAATATTAAAAAACGAGACACTGTTCTACCCAGCTGACAAAATGTATCGAATGTCCAAGATTAAAAGAAAAAAAAACATGGCTTATATGCTTAATCATTCATTTATTTGCATACCATCACACAATGTGAAGGGACGTCAGATACGATAACATTGTAAATCGGAACGACCGCAATAATGATATCCTTCTTCTTAAAGATGCAATTATTCCTGGCCCCCGAACGAGTTCTTTGTTGGTCTATCGGCGAAATATACTATTGCAGCCGAGGCAGCCTAAGGAGGAAAGAACCATCTCCGTTTCAGCTCAATGACCAACAATCGATGGAAATTATGCGTCATTCGGATGCGGGTTACTCTCACTTCAACTACACACTTCTTATATTATAGAGAAATGACCTTCATTACTTTCAAATAGTGTTGATCGTATTTTCACCGAAGGCTCGAGCAGATTTGCTTTAACGGTACGAGTCGAAAAGAATAATAAATAAGAAATAAACGACGCAAAAATGATCCGGTACATCTTCAAGAGTTCGATTAACTTCGTTGGATTTGATCAGACTCTACTGATGATTCAAATCGATATTACCGACGAAGGAGGAAAAAAGGCCATAACACGGCCAGTGGCATCTACTATTGCCACGACCTCATCAAGAAGACCACCACTTAGGGAAATTTTATATATCTCGAACAAGACCCTCAAGGCAAAGATTATTGCATACATGGCGAGATAGTGACGAGGAGCATATTAAGCCAAACATAATCTTGATTGCATAACGGCGGATGACAGTTTAAGATGGCTCTCAGAGTACCTAAAATAATTCATATTGACCAGTTTCATATATTTTGATAAGGATTACAAAGGATTGGGTCGATAAATTCCAGAGGGATCTTGGGGATATCACAAAATTGCAACATTTTGAGCGGGTAATTATGTATAAACAAATAAATATCAAATAGATGGTCAAATAAAAAAAAAAACATATAACTCAATTGACCGTAAAGCAAATCTATTTGCTACACTAGAATAATGAAAGGTTAGTTTGCTTCAGTCGTGAATAATCTTGGACGTGATTTTCAGCATCTTTCAAAATTCACTTTTAAAATTCCAAAGTCCATACGCAGGTGCGTGCTTATGTGTGTTTGTGCTGGTATTGATGAAACCCAGGTTTATAATTCTTCATTTACATACAAAACATGGAGAACGCTATGCCTGAAATTTATGCTGAACAGCAGTATAAAGGTCCTCGATGCAGAAATACTACTACATATAAACAGAAAAAAATGTAATAGCTTTAAAACATGTAGCTGCGGTCACTTGAAACATATAATGTAACTTTGCAACACAAAGCAGAGAAGTTTAGAAATCTGTTACAAAAACACGGCCAGAAATGAGAGGAGAACGTGTAAGGCATAATCCCCATTCATTTCCAGACTGGTGTACGTGAGGACAGCTATTTCCGACTGCCGGGCCTTCGTCACCTTTGTATTACAACAAACTCACGCGCCTCCGTATGTGTGTGGCCTACCGACAAATCCCCCTCCCGTGGCCTGCCTAACCACTCCTTTTCCCTCACCCCAACAAGGGCCCGAACCGCCCCTATCCTGCCCTTACACCAGCCAACATATCTTTTCGACGTTTACACCTTCATTCAGCCCGAAATCTTTTCACGCCTATTTCCTGTCCTTCATTTTAGGCTCTTTTGTCGTTCCCGACTTTACTGGTTTTCAAAAGAATAAACTGCGGAACTCTGCTTTTTGGCGTTCTAGCTTTTTGTAAGATTTTAAGCCTAACAGTTCACGCAGATACAGCTCTTCAAGAAAAAAGATTAAATCAATAACTGAAGACGAATTTTTCCCAACCACAAGACCTGATTTGTTTTGTTCTTCTAATTTACTTGAAGTATTTTGAATTTTATCTTGATGTGTATCAGAAGAAAATGTTGCTATTAAGGTTTACTGGTCACTGGAAGGCAAACTTCAGACTATTTTCATTATTGTCAAAAGACACATCTGACAAGGACAGCAATGTTTTATTATCCAAGTTGCTACCAACTTCAATGAATGAAATTAGCGTGTGCACACGCACACACACGCATTACAAAAACACGAAGGTCACAGCTCTGTGTTTAACCAAAGATCTGAATTGATTTTTATTCTTTAAGTAATGCTCGTTAGAAATTTCGTTAGCACTTAATCTAAAAATATATATAAAAATATCTGAGGCTCACAAAACTGTGGAAGTGAAACTTGAATATACATAGAAGGTCTAAGGTAATGTATTAGATACTTCTTTAATCCTTCAATGTAAAGTACTCATTTTTAAACACACACACACACGCACACATACACAAAATGTGTGTGAGCGTGTATAATTCATCCCGAAGGGAAATGGAATAAATGAAGACAGCAAGAATTTTATTTTTCATAAAATACACGTGACCTTGCATTAACTTCATGAATTTTCTTTCTCTTTATAACCTCACTTTTACGTTCGGGAGTGAAGCAGTTGCTATCATTCTTTCTAAGAGAACATTCCCTTTTGTTCTCGCTTTTTCTGTCTCTTTAAGTTATCAATTCTCGTAAAAATGATTAAACAAAAGATAATTGGGTAGAGAGGAATGCTTCCTTCCTTAATTCCCTAATGGATTATTGTGCAATATTTCAGCAAATATTTCTTGTTTCAGCGGAAATAAAACAACAGTAAATGAAGAGCATAATGGGTCTTTCAAAAACTGACACTTAGTTACTACAAAATATCTTGAGAGAGAGAGAGAGAGAGAGATGAGATATCGAGAGTAATAATTGAATCTTTTTTGTAGGCGATCTAAATCTATGAAGTAAATAATGAAGGACTTCACCAAGTTCTATAGATAATCAAGCTTGAAGAATTCATGAAATGCGGCCTAAATGAAGGTACTGGAACTTTGAAACAAATAAAGGATCTGAGAAATACATGAAAGACCACTGAAACCACAAAATAACAAATTATCTTTAGGATTGTGAAATAAACATCACTGGGACATTAAAGCATTAGGGCAATCAGGACTTGGAAAGCAATTCTATGTGTTGAAACTGTAGGAAGTGAGAGGGCCGCCGTCGCTAAGGAATTAACGGGTAGTTTTGCAACAAAGAAAGCACTCAAGGACTTATCAGAGCGTGGATAGATTTCAACGCTTCATAGAACAGAGAAAGTAAGAAAGTACAACGGGTAGAAAAGCTCTTTATACTCTGGAAAGTAGTGGAGAAGCATAAATGGCGAAGTGTAGATGGACTCTCAACGAAAATTTGTAACTGCACAAGCAGGGTCAATAATGCTGGGCAATTAGAAGTGGACGAAGATGGAAGACGGTGAGGGACATTAGCCACTGGACTACTGCTATTAATGATTGAGGTTGTCAACTACTGTAGCATGACTAGGGAAACAATTTCACCTCATGAAATAAGGGAACAAACGCAACATAAATGCATCATACCTTAGAAAAGTCAACATTGACCCAGCCTGGATGCAAGAATAATCGAGAGCGACTCGAGTAGTACTTGGTCCCGTGTTTAGAAAAGAAGATGAGGTATTCCCCTGCCACCGTAATCAATCATCGTAATTATTATCTGCTGCAAAGCATGAAAAAATGTATTCTTTTCCGGTACCGCCAGGACTGAGAAATATCTACGTTGCGAATAAACTGAAACTACCGTATTGTAAAGCGAAACAATATAGTAAATTTGATTGTATTCAAAATATATAAACTTGACACAGAAATACATGAATATCACGGACTTATTTTTTCTGTATTTTAAGGTAAGTGCACGCATACTAGTACACTAATGAAAAAATACACTAATATACATGTATAAAAAAGTTTATACACGATATATATTACATATCTATACACATATGTATATCATATATAGGCTACATGTGTGTGTGTTCTGTGCGTATGTATGCTCGCATGTGTGTAAAATCTTTACACAAGAGAACATACCTACAATCCATTCACTACCATGTCGAATTAATGTAAATAAATCATTTGACTAATCTCCAGACATATGTACCTTGTCTCTCTAGGAGACGCAAGATTAGTAGATATAGAGCCATAAACAATGGTGCCCTATAATTAAGAATGCTAATACAGAAATAATGGGCTTTCTCATATTTGCTTTGCTTGCCATAAATCAGTATGGGTCTACATGAGGCTCACCGTAAATCAATTTGCGAAAACATTAACAAGGTAGGACACAACGGCTCAGTTCTTGATCGTTATGTTAGAGAGAGAGAGAGAGAGAGAGAGAGAGAGAGAGAGAGAGAGAGAGAGAGAGAGAGAGAGAGAGATTAATTACCTTATTCAAAGATTTAAATACAATTTACTGATGAAGTTTTAAAAAACTGAGCAGGCTATTTTAACATCTGCCTAATTATTCATATTGTTTAAAAATAGGAATTTTTAACTTCATGACAGAAATAGAATGACAGAAATAGAGAGTATACACCCTTAGGTAATTGAAATATCTTGCAATAAATTCTCCATAAAATACAAGCGAGATAACTGGCGAGGTGTGTATCCCACGAACTTAATTACTTAACAAGCAGCAAACATTCCCACCATCCTTATTGACGGAGTCTATTTTCGATGGCTGCTATTAACAACAGGATCCTTCAACTGGAAAGACCATCACCTTCCTGCCACCAGACGAACAGGCCCACTCACAGATCCAGAGAGCCCTTAAAGGGACGCCTTTGGCTCGCCTTCAATACCAGTCCGGTTGGGTCAACACGGCAAACAGACAGACAACTTCGTTCTTAATTGTCCCACAGAGAATGAGCAACCCTATTTACTAACCCGACCTCGCTGACCCACAATAGAAATCCTTTAAAGGAAACAGCGAGGAACCTCCATTGTCTACAGCAGCCTCCGGGGACGCCTTACAAAACACGTGGGCTTGAAAGCTACGAGGATAAGGCCTCCGCTGTTACAGGCTCCCAAAGAAAGCATCGCTAATGCCCTCTACTCGATCACATCCTTACAGAGAAAATATAAAAGGGATGGAAAATGAGACTCCTTGATTCCTCATTTCACATCCAGAAGGTACGATATAAATTTCACTGCGTACTACAATCATGCCAACTTGGATCTGAATGTAACAAATCAAAAATAAAAAGTGGAAAATACCAGGGTAACAACACGCAAGGTATCAGACTCAAGTTTTCAACCAAATATTCTGTTCATTACCTGGAACGCTTAGGTCCATTGAACTAAAACAAGCTAATGAAGGAAGCACACACACACACACACACACACACACACACACACACACACACAAACACATTTTATATATGTATATATGAAGGGTTGGGAAAAAACACCGTAAGAATGTTGAATCCTTATAACATAAAACTTTCATTTACTATTCCATAATATACACATTCGTAAGAAATGAAGTCCCTGAGAATCCCAACAAACTAAAATGTTTCACGTGGATCGCTTTCTACTTGGCAAAGTACAAAAAATATAACATTATCATCGAAGCGATGATGAGAAAATCCTGATGCTTAAACAACATTAAATTACTTCACATAAGATACAGCATCTATTCATTATACCACCAGAGCATAATCGCAAAATAACTGGTTACATACTCCATGTCTCAAGCTAAATCATAAGTCATTGCACTGAAACCGCCATCGCCTGATAAACGACTTCGGCTCCTGAGCCGTACTGAGAGAGAGAGAGAGAGAGAGAGAGAGAGAGAGAGAGAGAGAGAGAGGGGGAGAGACTTTACATAAGTTGTATCACAAAAAAATTGGGGAAATAAAATCATGTTCACATCAAGTTAACCTCATTTACAAATGAAAGTTTTACATGGGGTACCACATATGTATTGTACATTTTAATTCCTTCAAACACTTACAGAATAATGCAATATACCCCTATATCATATATACTATATCTATATATATATATATATATATTATATACATATATTCCCGAAGAGCAAGCTCAAATGTCGTTCAGTATGAAATTCACTCAACCTCGTAGTAACATACACCGAAGGGGAATTTCAAGTGACCAGGGGAACTAGAATCACCGAATGATGGGGAACGATGACTTTTCGGTGGTTCGAGCCCCCCTGGTGACGGATCGCTTATCACTTTTAAATTCCCATTCGGTGAATGTTATTGCAAGGTTGGGTGAATTTGATATGACACATTTGTAGCTTACTCTTTGTGAATGTAAGAATTTCAAAAATACAGACAAACAAACATCCGATGCTAAAGGCAACCTTCCAGGCCGGACATGAAACCCAGCACCTGTTCACAAAAGTCAAAGGCCCTTTATTTGGCGTCATAGGTAAACAAAGCCTTCGACTCCCGCGACAGGTCCGTGACAATTGAAGATTACTCAGAGCAAGGGCAGATTGGAAAATCACTCTTGCAACCTTCACCGTGTAGTTTCCTTCCATACAACGAAATGAACCATTATGTAACTCGGCCTTAGGAGACTATAATAGGCGGTTAAAGAAAATCCATTCTCGCCTCGTGTAACGGAAGTCGACAACAATTGAAAGGAAAAGCGCAATTTCTATAACAATAGAAGACAAAACTAATTTTTTCTCGTCTATCTTTCACTCCCACCTAATTTGCATGCTCAAGACACCGGGGCTCAATCACTCCTCGTTGATAGGACGTGGGAAATGGCACAATTTACCTTTTGAAACTTTTTTTTTTCCTGACTAGTGCTCAGCTTGATTATGCGCCTTAAGTACAGGTGTCAGAAGGCGTCATAATCCCAAAAGTTGAGCTGTCACTCAAAAGGTAATGGCACCAAAGTATTGTTGCATGCCTGGCTTGCAATGTGTAATCTTCCATTGTGTACGACTTGCATTGTTTTCTTTCGTAGCATATTTCCTCCTTCAGTAAACAGAATCAGCTGTGGAAGTGTTCGCTTTCAATTTAGATTTGAAACTCGTTTTTCTACTTTGTTTTTCTACAAAAACAGATCATCAGCTCCTAAGACAAGAGATACAAACAACAATTTATCTGAAGATAAAATTCATAATTTTACTCTTTTGTTGCAACTAGTGTGTAGCGATAGACAGGGCTTGCTATGCGATGAAATGTTTGGTGTGACTCCCCTTAATGCTCACGAGGAATGACCCGAGAGCGCCTCATATTTCATAGTTTACATTTTACTTTCCCGACGGTGCTCAGGGTGGGAAAGCCAGTCAAGCACATATGAATTTATTTATCTTCTTCTGTTGCTAATAATGCTTTTTATAAAAAAAAAAAAAAACTTAACTGTGTTTCTCAGTGGACGTTTAGGGGTCTTCTTCTTCCCAGCTTGTTCCCATTTTTATATGGGGTCGCCGTTTCGGATGAGCCGTTTCCATCTATTTCTATCTTTTGCTTCTGCCTCATCAATTCCCTTCTCATTTAAATCTCCTCTCACACAGTCCTTCCATCTCTTTCTTGGTCTCCCTCTTTTTCTTCTTCCTTGCACCTCCACCCCCATAGTATGTCTCCCAGCGTGGTCCTCATCTCTCCTCAACAGGTGTCCATATCATCTCAGCCTCCCCTCCTGCACTTTCTTTGATACTTCCACCACCTTAGTTGACCCCCTTATGTAGTCATTTCTGATCCTATCCACTCTTGTTACCCAAGACATCCACCTAAGCATTCTCATTTCTGCCACATCCATCTTCTTCTGCTCTGCTTTTCTCATGCTTGCTGTTTCCGTACCATACAGCATTGCTGTTCTTACCACCGTCTTGTGAATTTTCCTTTTAACCTCAAGCGGCACTCTTTTGTCACAAAGAACTCCCGAGGCCGCTCTCCAGTTGTTCCAGCCTGCCTGTACCCGATGTTTTACTTCTTCTTCCATACTTCCTCCAGCGTTAACAAAAGATCCCAAATACTTAAACTTATCAACTCTCCTTATTTGCTCTCCACCAAGCTGAATACTTTCTCTATCATCCCCCTCAGTGGTGGTACACATATATTCTGTCTTGGATCTACTTATTCTCATTCCTCTGTCCTCCAGTACTTGTCTCCATCTTTCCAATTTCACTTCCAGATCTTCCCTGCTCTCTGCACACAGAACAATATCATCCGCATACAATATGTTCCATGGTACTGTCTCCTTTACTTCCTCTATTATAACATCCATCACTATGTTACGTTTAGGGGTAATATTGATAAAATCATAAACGGAAGAAAACCATACCACGGAAGGCAATGTATCCTCTTCAGACAACAAAAAGATACTTGACAATATATACGTATATGCAAAATTGTTTATATGAGGCGCTTCTCCATTTCATGTATAGGCAAGATGGATCCATGAAAAGGAAGATTTTTTTTCTCGTGAGATTGTCATTCCCCGCCACGCTCTTTGTAGCGTGACGTTAATCAACATCTTCAACAAAAAGGTCTTTTAGGTACGTTAGAAATAGTCTAGGTGTTTAAAGTTCATGTTGTTTTGTCTTAATTCCATTCCTGAAAATGAGATAAGTCAAAATAATCGTTTCAATGTCGACTGAGAGAAAGTTTATTCGCAAGTAAATTCCTTAGATAGATGTGTGTTCAAGTTCTTGGGCACATCACGGATCCTTTTGCACATATAGCAAAACCAAAAAACGAGACCTTTACCGTAATCGTATTTCTGTCATCCACTTTCCATGGAGAATGCGTCAAGCGTCGTTGATATTACATCACCACACACACACACACACATGCAGCACTAAAGTAAAAATTTGCAAATCACTTCCGGGTTAAATATACAGTAATCACCACAGTAAATACGAAAGCACAGTTTTTAGTACTGGAGTTATTTCTCAGTGCGGGATAAACGGCAGTCGACAGATATCTTAGGTTTCCAACAGCCACAACAACATTCCTCCTCCCTGCTCCTTTTTTTTTTTTTTTTTTTTTTTGTCCTCAGACATCTGAAATCATTCAGACACCATAACAATTTACATTGAAAAATTGGTTAACCTTCGGTCATGCACTGACGTATAGACCTGCCGAAGAGCAAAACATCGGACGGATTTGCTCTGTCGATTTTAACGTAAATCTTTTGAGAGAGAGAGAGAGAGAGAGAGAGAGAGAGAGAGAGAGAGAGAGAGAGAGAGACAGACAGACAGACAGAGAGAGGATACCAATTTCCTATGGTAGTGACAACCGGTGTCAGCATGGATAGAAATTACAAGCAGTGGGACTAGAATTACAAACTGCTATATTCAAGGACCTATCAAAAAATACCAAGATGCAAAATCTTCGAGAATTTTTCCCTGAAATTTTTGGAGATTTTTTTCCGGAAACTTTGGGAATAGTATAAGGACTAGTTCACTCAATTATGTAGACTGTCTCTATAATTATGATGTAACGGCCACTGCCTCTATCTGACCTATTCTGTACATTGTCTGAAAATTCTTGAAATTCTTCGTGATTTATAGCGTCATCTTAACAACAGACAAAACTGAATGAGAAAAGATTCCCCACCCCTCACCCTCCCCATGCCGTTATAAAAATGCAATCATAACCGCTAAGGGTCACAGTCTCCGATAGATAACAGGAACCTGCGGGAATTTCCACTCGACATTTAGCGAAGGTTCGGAAAGATGGCGTGGCGGGGTCATGACAGGAATCAATTTATTCGAGAGATTTAGGACAGCCTTACAACTGTCATTATATCGACTCTGGATCGCAGAAGAATCTGGACGGACATGGAATTACGTGGCATTCCGAGGATACGAAAACAGATCAGAAATAAGTTGATTCGAGTCATCGTGACATTCGGAATCTGTAAAATAGAACAGCAAAGGGAAGTACTACATTTTGTAAAAGAGAAATGACGTCAAGGTTATATATCATTTATATGAATAAACCAAAGTAAAACAGCAGAAATTGATGCATTACAAATGGGAATTTAATCAATATATGAAAAGAGAATGAAACCGGCATTAGAATACTACAACAATTTTATAAGAAAAATGCGTAACCTGAAGGAGATCGAACTTTATTAATGAGGATAAACTTCGATTTAAATGAAACAGACAGGTTACTAACACATCGTAGATCATCTTTAGGTCATTTACAAAAATTATCTAAAAATTAACGTACAAAAATTTCGTTTAAATTTAAAATGGCGTGAGTAGAATGTCATAAGAAGACTCTTCCGAGAATCATTTGCTGCTTTCCAAATATTTCTTTTGATGACAGACCGCCTTGAATAAAAAAAAAAAAACTCGTAGATAATCTATAAAGGAAATATTCGCTAATGTCAATTGTTGTACCATTTCATTTATATGGCCTCGCCATATTCATTTCCGGAGGGTGGTGGTGGGGGGAGGGGAGCAGTCGGGAAGGGGACGGCACGAAAATATTAATCATATATATTACAACTGCAGGTCATAAGCATAACAAGCAAATTTTAGGCAAGCAGTAACGGCGGACTTTCTGCTAAATGCTGACAGCCGCAAACTTTTAACATTCACCTTGGAATGTTTTCAGGATGTTTCCAGCAATGTTCAAGCGTATGGACTGTCAAGTTTTGTGTTCTTTAACTATCAAAAACAAATCTCATTGCAGTGATACTGTATACAAATATGCCTCGTAACATTAAAGCGCGAGGTTTAAGAAAGAATATATAAAAGATATTACTCCTTAAAGGCGAGGGAGGTTATTATAGTTCCCAAGCAGTTTCACTGCCTTCCGATCGCGTCATTGGCATCAACTTATTGAGCACATCATACTACACCATAACATCCAAATTTAGTAAAGTATTATCTGCAAATACATTATATATTTACACTTTGTACTCAATGAACTTATGACTGTTGTTATTAATACTCTCCTGATATTCTCGTCTGTGATTCTTATTGCTTTTATTCATAATAAAAATAATTTTACTGCCGCTACTGACAGTACTATTACCGTTAGTATCAATGAAATCTAAATAATTTTTACTTTTTATGCGAATATTGCCATGGATTGCATTGTACATAGTCTCCTTAACGATACTGCACTAGTGAGTTGTCTGATATGAATCAAAGAAAGGAGTACTGATACCATAATAGCCCGAATCTATTAGTTTACTCTTACTGAAATAAATAATGCTTCTCACGTCTGCAGTGTGTCATTAACCTTCGTATGGAAATGACAATGGAATTAAAAGGCTCTTAACTCATATCTGTGGCAGAACAACAACACACGCAACAGTTATCATCATCAATCTCTCTCTCTCTCTCTCTCTCTCTCTCCCCAGAGACGAAAACAAGTGATTTATTGCAAAGAATCTCTCTCCATGTTCATTAATTTCGTCTGGCAATAACAGAAATAATTCCCTGATGCTTCTTCTGACCTTATCACAGCACCAATGCAAACGTACCGAGTGAAAGTGAAAATACGGTACAATATATATTTTTAGGGTTTTTTTTACGGGAAAAATGTACTCGGACTTGAAAAGTTGTACCCTGGGATTCACAACAATTACTCGCATTGGTGTTTATTTTATGTTAAAGATGAATTTCCTTAAGGTCATAGCAAATCATCTTACAGTTCTTAATACTTAATAAAGATCTATAGTGGGAAACAACTTACGCGAATATAAGGCCCTTTCCCTCAACCTTTTTCGTAACAGGGAACTGTCTAATTAATTGAATTTTATATGTACCTTTTATGATAAGAAAACTAGCATAAAAGGTCCAAATAAAGACTCACTGACAGAAACATTGCACAGTCTGAATACATCTTTGAATGTAACACCCCTCCAATAGCTTTTTAAAAAATGGTTTACAGGTCTTATATCGTAAGGGTTCGTCCACACTACAGTAATGCATTTCCAAAAAACACACCGAAGCTTTCCGTTCACACATCACAAACCGGTTTACTTGGAGTAAATGCGTTATTGGCAAGTCCTTACGAGCGCTTACCATGACTATCCTTCTCCACTGTAGCCGGCGACTTGTTTTCAACTTGTTTGTATGTGTGCGCGATAAGTTTCTGACTTGTGTTCATGACTTGCTTAACTCCAGTTCGTACCTACATCGACTTTTGACACTGAAACATTTCTACCAGCATCCATAACTCTTGGAAATATTTATTTTACTCCCTAAATAATAATAATTGTGAGAATGAAATCCTGAATTTAATTTCCGAGGTAAATACTTTTAGAACTTAATCAAGGATTTCTACTAGCAATAATAAAGATTTTACAACAACTGCCGAAAGAAATATTTCTTGTCTTATATTCCGAGATGGCTACTTCACACAGAACCTAGGGAGGAAGGGGCTTTCTGATGAAACCAGCATTTAGAGGTTCATTTTGAAACCATATATATATATATACATAAACAGAATTAGTAAAAGATTAATTCACGTTATCATCGTAATGATGACGTTCAGGGTCATTATAAGAAAACGCCAGTTTAAATAATTAAAACAGACTACCCGGTAATAAACCGAGACATTCGTATCATATTCAAGTAGCTTATCTTGGTCCAAATACCCATATTAATTTTTTTTAATAATTTCATCAGAATTAAGCAGCTACTTACACTTGGCCGTAAAATAAAACAGTAAAAAGGTTACACAGTCGTGCCCCGGTGGAGTCGGAAATAAAACGCTCCAAGGATAACGCACATTTGAATGAAAAACTACCTAATAAAATCAGGTTCAGAGGATACCCTAATTATACTTTACCGGCCCGAATATAAAAAAAGGGGGCAAGAGCTCTTCCTGTCTTGGAAGATTAATCGCTGTCTTTACGATTAAAAATTACGAAAGAAACGGCAGGGAAAGGCACTTAAAATATTCAATTTAAATGAAATGGGCATAATTTGCTATTAAACACAGCTATCTGGGAAGGGAAAAAAGCTTCCTTAACCGGCAGCACATTTCCTCCCTAATGGCGAGCCTTTATTATATTTATTACTCTAATTGGACCATAATTGCCTTCATAAGAGCTCTTAATGAAATACGTATTGTCCGGTAAAAAACGAGCGTCCATGGACAGACAATTAAATCCTTTGCATTAAGCACAGCTACTGTTCCATTAGGACATATTAAAGTCAACATTAAGGATGGAACTTCCTTCTGTCCGTCTTCCTTTCTGTCTGTCTGTCTGTCTGTCTCTCTTAGACTCTAGTTTCGTCACTTTTTCCAGTTACCGTCACTTTATAACTGCTCGACGGATATCTTGAAAGTGTTTGGAAGGTTATTTTTTTTTTAAGAAAGTATGAGAGCAGACTGAAAAGGCGTATAAGTATATTCACTTATATATATATATATATATATATATATATATATATATATATATATATAGCTATATATATATATATATATATATATATATATTTATATATATATATATATATATATATATATATATATATATATATATATATATATATATATATATATATATATATATATGTATATATATATACATATATACGTATATATATATATATATATATATATATATATTATATATATATATATATATATATATATATATAATATATATATATATATACATATATGTATGTATATATCCATGAATCCAAGTAGGAACTCGAGTAGCAATTGAAGTAGTTTTGTGAGAAATATTGATAATAAAGAGAAAACATTTTATGAGAGAAGGGATGTACCACCTAACAGCGAGAGCCCCGTAAACGGTTTGGGAGAGAGGAAGGAAGGAATGAATATCCAGGGCAATAAAAGCTTGGAAATATGAAGGGTTTGTTGATCCTATTCCTCTTGACAAAAATGAAGAATAGTTCCTGAATGGGAATGAAGAACATGAGACTGAATCTGTTGGGATGAGCAGTTTGATTCATATCTGTTTAAATAAAAATTTTCCTGCACACAATATAAAGTAATCTATAAAATCTGTAATAGAATATGAGAAACGATCCGCAACTACTAATAGCAGGCTTACCATTCCTAGTTCCAAAGACCTCGCTATGGCAAATAAGCGTGCTGATGAGAAAGAATATTTGGGTTGTTTATTGTACTATGAAATACAAAGAGCACTACTGCAACGACGGATGTACTACTAATCTTACATGCAAATACTAACATTACTGCAACACAAATGCATTTACAGTTTAGAGGAGAGTAATAAAAATATTTCAGTGGTTGTCAAGATAAAATAGATGTTTCCATTCCGGGTAAACAGTTTTCATTTTCATTTACTGCTCAAGAAGTTTTTCTTCACTTTCGTTGTTTTGTAGACAATGGGAAATGTATATGGATCTCATTCCATGCCTTTGTACATATTTCGTGGCTTGAGAAAATACGTTAAATGTTGTTTACAAAAACGTATATAAATTTAGTTACCGTAATTATAACGGATATAATTCATGTTTTCAGAATTATATCTTATATGAACATATTTACCATGTTTAGTTCCAACCTAACTTCAGCATCACCAAGTAAACTTTAACTTCTTTTGTATTGATTTGTTGTTTATTCAAGTTACTTCTTTTTAACGATCCATCTGAAGAAGCAGCGGTATTTGAATTAGTGCCAGTAGCCAGTAGTTGTTTATCAATAATGAAATGAGCAGTTTTTAAATAGTTGAATCTTATTCGTTCCTTTATATTTTACTGCTTTTTTACATTTATCCGTTTCCCAACATCGCATAAAATTCACTGAAATTAGTCATATAGATATTGGTTTCGCAAAAATAAAAGAATAGCCTTAGTTTGAAATAAATCACTCAGGCAACCCTGTATACAGAGGGGGATTACGAGAGAAGCTGACCAAAAAAAAAAAAAAAAATAAATAAAAAAAATAAGACACGCGAAGAAAAGTCGAGGAAAGGAATTACGAAGGAATAGAACCAAAGAAAATCCTTTCCCAGGGGTCACTGTCACACGCGCAACGAACCATAAACAATGATAAAATAACTTTCTTTATGAGAGAGAGAGAGAGAGAGAGAGAGAGAGAGAGAGAGAGAGAGAGAGAGAGAATTATAAACTGATATATGTATAACGGTTGTAAGATCCCAAACAAATATATATATATATATATCTTATATATATATACACGTATATATTTGCCGGAAATCTTACAAACGTTATAAATATCAGACTATGATCTTTTTCCGTTATATATATATATATATATATATATATATATATATATATATATATATGTGTGTGTGTATATATATATATATATATACATATATATATGGGCGAATACCACAGGGAAAATAATAGGCAGAAATTCGTAACAGAGCGCTTTCGTCCTTTAATAAGACATTGTCGAGGCACAAATGAGATACAGTTGGAAAGAAAGTTACAAGATAAACAAAAATATCAAGAATACCAGATTGTTAGTTGTCAAAAAGGTAAAAATCAAAGAGATAATCCAGGATAATCGGAGATCACACGGTCACAAACTAAAACAGACTTAACCATAAGAGAAACTGAAGCTTAGCCATACAGTCCAAAAACAATACAACTGAATATATTAATTTTGTTGTTTATATTCATCTACAACCTTTTTAATTATGAAGGCATCGAGTGTTCTACATTTAAGTCTAGATATCTTTATTAGAAAACGGGAAAAGCAACAAGTGGCCGAAAAAAATATAATTACATGAATCAATATCATATGGGCGAAAAGAATGAGCCTCCAATCTCGACTTATAATTCAAAAAGGTTCCTGGAGATAAGAGTTACACGGCGACTGGAAAGGCTCACGAAATATCTTTAGATCCCTAAAGTAGAGACCGTAGACTCATGGAAGTTGAAAGTCCTACAATACAAAGCCAAATCTAAATTTTCATATGCGCTCTATTACCAATATCATCTTCTATCAAATACCCAAATAAAAGACACTGATCAAAATGATAATGATGATAATAAATCCAAATTAATCAGAGCTTCATGCTGTACGTAACCGATAGCCGCAACATTATATTGAAAACGCTCCCAATAAAGGCGACATGAAAATAAATGCTGATGATGACAAGTGCAAAGGCAGCCCAGAAATCCATCTTTTTCCAAGAGAACAGCCCCAAACAAAGATCAGGAACAAAGACGAAGACCCCTATTTAACCTGAACTTTCTTGGCCTCATCATGATTATTGACCTCCTAGAGAGAGAGAGAGAGAGAGAGAGAGAGAGAGAGAGAGAGAGAGAGAGAGAGAGAGAGAGAGGGAGAGATGTATTAGTTAAAAGAATGATATCGCAGGCCCAAACTTGATTTTCCAGACACTTGAAAGACTAGAAATAGTTGTTCCACTTTAAATGTTAAAAATCAGACCTTGAGTTAATTACACATGAACCATGTTCTTAAGCTTAATATGATTATACACACACACACACACACACACACACACACACACACACACATATATATATATATATATATATATATATATATATATATATATATATATATATATCAATTGATCAATCTAAAAAAAACTTGGTATAGATATAACTTAGCATCTGGGAAAAAATAGTGTGGGGGCAAGAGATTACTGCCACCAAATGGGGTGCGTGGGGAGTGGGGTGGGAAAGAGGTGAAAGGTAAAAATAACTGAAATCGACAGATATTAGTGCCTAATCCATAGTTTTTGAGGTTGCTGAGGTTAACAGTGACACTCCTGATACCCTTCAAGTCCAAGTTCAGTCTCAATTGGGAGGGGGCCCATGAAAAGGGTTGGGAAGGGGTGACGTAAAATTAACCGAAAACGACAGATATTAATGTCTAATTCATATTTGTCTAGGTCAATGAGATGAATTGAGACACGACCAATGCTCTTCAAGTCCAAGTTCAGCCCTAGTAGGGAGGGGGGTGAAAAGGGTTGACATGTAAAAGTAACCTAAAACGACAAATATTGTCTAATCCAAAGTTTTTGACATCACTGAGATGAATAGTGACACTCCCAATCCCCTTGAAGTCCAAGTTCAGCCCCAATGGGGATGGATATAGATAGGGTTGGGAACTGGTGAAATAAAAATAACCTAAGCTGACAGATATAGGTGACTAATCCCTAATTTTCAAGGCTGCTGAGATGAATAGTGACACTTCTGATGCCCTTTAAGTCCAAGTTTAGCCATGATAGTAAGGGGGGGGAGTTCAGGGAACAGGTAAAAAGACTGAAAATGACTGATAATAGTGTCTAATCCATAGTTTTGAGGTGGCTGAGATGAATAGTAGTAACACTCTTAATGGTCATCTGGTCCAAGTTCAACCCTGATAGGAAGGCAAGCGAGAAGGGGTTGGAAGGGGATGACATGTAAAAATATCCAAGAATGAAAGATATTAGTGTCTAATTTATTGTTTTCAAGGGGGCTGAGATGAATAATGAAACTACTGAAGTCCTTTAAGTCTAATTTCAGTCCAGATAGGAAGAGGGGGTTGGGAAGGTGGTGACATCTAAAAACAACCGAAAATTACAGATATTTGTATCTAAACCATAGCTTTTGTGGTCGCCGAGTTGATTAGTGACACTCCTGATGCCCTTTAAGTCCGAGTTCTGCCTCGATAGGAAGGGGGAGGGGGTGAGAAGGGGTGAAAAACAAAATGTCAAAAATTATGGGTATTAGTGTCTAATCTACATTTTTTGAGATCCCTGGGAAGAACAGACACACTCCCAATGCTGTTCAATTCCAAGTTCGGCCCTAATAGGAATGAGGGAGAGAAATGGTGAAATACAAAATGTCTAAAATGCTGGGCAATGTAGCTGTGGCAACTATCTTAACATGAAAGGAAGAGAGAGAGAGAGACTAAGAGGGAGAGGAAGTGAGAGAGAGAGATTTATTGGCTGTCATTCAGAGTTTTCTCGGGCAGCGCTGTATTAGTCAGCTAGTAAGTATATATATATATATACATATATATATATATATATATATATATATATATATATATATATATATATATATATATATACTTATCCACTTTTACTGAATCACTCCCAACTACACATAGTAGTACGCTCTTTACTTCGTTTAAATTTTTATTACTCTCAACAATTAACCTTCCGCATTCAGAACGACCTCCACTTTGCCTCCGTTCTTAAGACTTTTCTGTCCATCTATACCACACAAGCTTTCTTCCTTTACTTTCAAAATTTTCACTAAAATAATTCTTAACAAAATTACTAGATTAAATCAATCCTCTTGTTAGATATTTTACTTTCTCAATGAAAATTCTATTCCACATCTTCCCAGGTATATTAGGTAGAGTTATGGCTCTGCAATTCTTAATCATTGTTATGACCTTTAACTTGAAAAAAATGAACAGTTATTTCCCTCGTCCATTGCTATGGAATTGTCCCTTCTTGCAGATATACTTTACAAACTCCTGTCATCAACTCATTCACATTACTACCGCCATGCTGCAGTATCCCACATATAATCCCATCAACTCCAACTGCATTTCCATTCTCCAACATCTTAATTGGCTCTTTACGTTCTCAGCAGTAGTTTTAAAGCCGTTCTCAGGGTAATACGACTATTGCGTGTCTTATGTCATATAAATCTACCTATTTTCTATCCTCCACTTTCCGCATATCTTAAAAACACATGTCTTTTTATCTATTTACCTGTCTTATTTATATTTATATATGTATATAAACATACATACATACATATATTATTATATTATATATATATTAATATATATAATATATATATACGTATTATATATATATATATATATATTATACACAGATGCGTGTGTGAATATACAGTAAAGTTACACTGAAATTTTCGTATATCACACATTAGCATTTCTTCTTTAACATAAACAAGTAATTTCCATTATCGAATTAATTTTCACAAGAAAAAAAACATCAGAAAAACAAAACAGCAACAAAAACAACGGCGGCATATATAATAATAATAATAATTAATAATATAATAATAATAATAATAATAATAGTAATAAAAAAAATTATTAATGTTTGAGGATAAGTATATCACTTTTGGATATGGGATTGTGAGAATACTCAGTATTATTTCGGGGCTATTCTACACATTGTAGCATTACAACTTTAAAAAAAAATAATTAACGCAACTCTGCAATTACAGTCCACTGTATTGTTAAGGGAAACTATGTGTATATAATATATATATATATATCTATATATATATATATAGTATATATATATATATACATATATATACATATATATCATATATTATATATATTATATATATTAGTTTACATAAGTATATACCTTATTAGTTAATAATAATAGTAATAACAATAATAACAACAACAACAGAATTTAAAAAGTCATGGATTACAGGACATTAAAATGATTTTCGAAGGAGAGAGAGAGAGAGAGAGAGAGAGAGAGAGAGAGAGAGAGAGAGAGAGAGAGAGAGAGAGAGACCCTTTGATGCCCACCCCGACCTCAGCACCAGAGAAAAATAACCGTTTGGTTACTTTTTGCTGATCAATATAATCTCCTTTAAATCTCCTTTTATCTTTTCCCTTCTGTCCATTATCCAATGGATTGATCCTTCCTTTTTCTTTATAGTCATCTGGCTCCCTCGCTGTGGCTGTGACATAAGAGCGTTCCCTGGGGCTCAGATACCATCTTTATCCCCATGAATACGAAATGACGTATTTTTCGTGTGGCGGAAAAAAAATCCCTATTTCATATTTTACCTAGATGTGAGTTTCCTTTAGTGGGAACATAACAATAGATCTCAATATGGGGAAACGAAAGACCTTTGCCTCCGAGATGACAAATATAAATAAGGGGAAAATAATGTATATTCAAATTCATGGAAAAAGCTCCCGTAATTTGATGGTGCAATAAATATTTTGGGTGTCATCACTTTTAATCACTACAGTGACCATCTAAATTAGAATACTTTCACCTTTAACAAAACACAAAAGTAGTAAGAATAAACATATGTAGTCTTAATTTTATTCCGAGAACCCACTAAAATAATCGTCAAGAACCCTCCATCACTAAATGTCGGGCATATCTTGGTCAGCAGTCATAACAGTAAAGTGAAGTGTTAGAGAAGCATCTTGTTAAATATCTCAAGATTCAGGGACAAGCATGTATTAACGAATGGGCTTTTCTTAACAGCAACTACGTCAAATTAAAGCCGGTTGAAATACTTTCTCAAGATGCACAATCATTTTGGTCTTAAAATAATTTGTTTTAAAGTTGGTTTACACAATCAACATATCAGAAAGTCTACCTTATCCTGTATTACGATGTGGCATGCACATTTATTCAGGTTTAATTTTGAAACACTGTACTTATAAAAAACTAAAAAATTTTTATATATATATATTATATATATATATATATATATATATATATATGTATATGTATATGTATAGTATAATGTATATGTATTAGTATATGGATATTGTATATGTATATGTATATTGTATATTGTACATTTCTAAACCGGGCCATGGTTCAAGTCCTGGCCGATGCAGAAGCGCTTCCCCTTCGGTTTAGGTTATTCCAAAGGAACAGTGATTTGACATTAAACGGTAATTGCGGCTAAATACTTGTAAATTAAAAAAAAAGTCACCCGTTTATAAGTGACACGCAATATATATATATATATATATATATATATATATATATATATATATATATATATATATATATATATATATATATATATATATATATATATATATATATATATATATATATATATATATATGCTGTGTCACTTATAAACGGGTGACTTTCTTTTTTAATTTACAAGTATTTAGCCGCAATTACCGTTTAATGTCAAATCACGTTCCTTTGGAATAACCTGTATATATATATATATATATATATATATATATATATATATATATACATCATATATGTATAAAATGTATATATATATATATTTATATATATATATATATATATGTGTGTGTGTGTGTGTGTGTGTGTGTGTGTGTGTGTGTGTGTGTGTGAGTGTGTGTTTGTCTGTCTGTCAAGATTCCTCGGGAATGGAACAGACGCCCTTTAAGGCAAGTCGAAATTGTGGCACGGCTTCAAAATAAATATTTAAGTAATTAAGAAGAAAACAAGACGGAAGAGAATTCTTCCCAACTCAGTAGCTGCAAAGAAACGAAAATATTTATTCCTCGAGTTTAAAACTGCCTGCCATCACCATCTGGCCTGAAAAGCTTGAAACGATCTGTACACAGCTGAAATGGCAGCGTCGGAGCTGGCGATAGCAACGGCCATTCCTGTATATAAAGCGCAGCGGAGGTAGATGGAGTTGCGCTTCAGTCGTGGTTGATTATATTTTCCAAGGAAAACAGATGACGAAGACCGTCGAGCAAGCAATACTTTGACAGAAGTTCTCCAGGCATGATCAAATAAACTTCCTAATGAAGTAGAAAATGAGTATATATATATATTATCTACAAAGTTCTCAGCTAATTTTCTACTTCATTGTTAAGCATAATTGATCATGTTTGGAGTAGTTCTATCAAAGTATTGCTTGCTCGACGGTCTCTGCCATCTGCTTTCCTTGGAAAATGTAATCAAACACTACTATGTCGCAACTCTGTCTACCTTTCAGTAAAATAGCAGAGAATAAACTCTCTCGTACACACACACACACACACACACACACACACACACACACACACATATATATATATAATGTAATATATATAATATATATATATATATATATATATATATATATATTATATATACATATATATATATATGTGTGTGTGTGTGTGTGTGTGTGTGTGTGTGTGTGTGTGTGTGTGTGTGTGTGTAGATGCAGAAATATATTCTCAGCTATTTTACTTTCCAAGACTACAGCCAGACTGTTTTTCAACGATCCCTCATCCCAGCGAGGAAAATAAACAAAGAAGAAATGCCTTGAGGATCCTCAGCCGAGGCATTTTCGTATGACGAACGCAGATGCTGGTTTTTTTTGTTTTTTTAATATTGCAATTACCTGAACCTGCAATTAACGAGATTGAACAATATGTCAATATTCTTATCCATCAGTTAGTCGTTTACCGGCAACAAGTAATTACACACTACATGTTTCAAGAAAAGTGCCTGGTATTTATAACGAGGCAGACAAATACTGCTTATATACTGTATATGTGTGCATTATTCAAGATGTATGTGCATCAGTAACAAATACTGTCATTAACTGTACGTACAACTGTTCTTATTCAGCGTTTATATCAAAGTGCCTAATTGCACGTACACAGACTGATAGCATCCATATTTACGTAATATATTTAAATCAGGGGATTTAAAACCTGCCTTTTATATACTGTATTGTGTGCGCGTCTTCTGACAAAGGGAGACTTTGTCTACTTGTAGTGAACATAAAAGGAAGAGTTTTCTGAAGAAAATGTCAATGCATTCAGTACGCCTATGGGACGACAAGTTTCCGAATAATGTAAGATGCAATGTCTCATTATAGCTTTCAGAAAAGAAGATATCTCTCCCAAGTTGGTTCACCATTCTTTGGGATTAACTTGGATTCATCGAGCAACAACAAGGTGTAAATAAATAAAAACAAACAAACCAACACTACATACATACATACATACATACATACATACATACATACATACATACATACATACATAAGGAAACGAAAAAAAAAATCCTTTATATACACGCTCAAATCTTATAAGGATAAAGCCAACCTTTGTTTCCCTTTCAGCGATTCCCCCTACAAAGAACACTCGAACCTCGTTATGGATAGTTAAAAGTGCGTGAAAACAAAAGGCTAAAATGTTATGACCCTTCAGTTCAACGTGCCATGTTTAGAATAGCTTGTTCGTCTGTTTACATTTATTCTTTTATTATACTTCCGGCTCTTTGCCAAAACTGCTCAAGGGTTTTAACAATAGAGAGAGAGAGAGAGAGAGAGAGAGAGAGAGAGAGAGAGAGAGAGAGAGAGTAATGGTACTTGCGGCAGAAATATTTAGTACAAAACATCACTGATTTTGGAATGTCTGACGAATAAAAATTCACAGCAGATAACACTCAACCCAAGAGAAGTTAGAGTTCCGAAAACCATTTCACATAAAGCTGGTTTAACTATTATAGATAAAAATGACTGCAATCAAAAGCTTTTATCTTGAGCGAAAGCAAGCTTATGCTTAAAGCGACATCCCCTGCTCTTGTATTCAATCTCCCTCTGCAAGACCTTCGAGTACTGTAATACTCAGGAGTACTCGTTCCTTGGAGATGTCGGACAAAGTCCACAGGATTTTACTTTCCCAGTGATCTCGTCCGTCCTCCATAAGATCTTCAGCGAAAATTTCTTTTCACTCAACTCACGTCAGCGTCCTCATCAACTGGTAAAATGTTTTGATAACAAATTATTTATCTTTTAGGCTCTCATTACGAAAATTAATAAACAGAAGACGCGATTACATAACCGAAATTTCAAAGACCAAAGTCTAGCGTCACCAATATTCAACTGATTTCTCAACTCAATAAAATGGACAGGCAAGAAAAAATAAAACTACAAATTACTAAGCTACAAACGTAATTATCTTAATGTAATGTGAAGAGACTGAATGTTAACTGACCCGGAGTAGATATAACCTTAGAAATTATAAAGAAAGGAAAAATAAAAGAAATAACAGAAAAACTATATACTATACCCAATTCAACTGATACTGCCATTCTTTTCAGCAGAACATATCACTGAATCAATAATGGACAAATGATCTCAAAATTATACGATTGGATCTCATTATCAAAACGCCTGGTTTAAAGAAAACGGGAAATAAAGCGTCGTCCGTGGGCTGACACCCGCTAAAGCCATGCAAGGTAAAAAAAATAAATAAATAAATAAAAAATAAAATAATGCTAATAATCAAAAAGTAATTGATAAAGCAAAGAACAAAATTTCAATATTATGGTGGGTGCATTCGTGATACCACTTAAAAACACATAAATCCTATTACTTAAAGGTTTGCTGCTCATGATGATCAACCTATTTGTTCTCTGAAGCTTCAATTGCCAAGATAAAATAGAGTAAAAATAATATTTGCACTATTCATTGCATATTGGACCGAAAATGAATTCCGAGATATTTATACCTATTGGCAAACTTACGTAAACTTAAAGATTTTCTGCCGGATAATGAGACATGATTTTTAAAGATTTTCTGCCGGATAACGAAACCCGATCTTTAAAGATTTTCTGCCGGGTAATGAGACCTGATTTCTAAAGATTTTTCTACCGGATAATGAAACCCGATTTTTAAGGATTTTCTGCCGGATAATGAGACATGATTTTTAAAGATTTTCTGCCGGATAACGAAACCCGATCTTTAAAGATTTTCTGCCGGGTAATGAGACCTGATTTCTAAAGATTTTTCTACCGGATAATGAAACCCGATTTTTAAGGATTTTCTGCCGGATAATGAGACATGATTTTTAAAGATTTTCTGCCGGATAATGAAACCCGATTTTTAAGGATTTTCTGCCGGATAATGAGACCTGATTTTTAAAGATTTATTGCCGGATAATGAAACCCGATTTTTAAGGATTTTCTGCCGGATAATGAAATCTGATTTTTGTAACCTTCAAGTTATCAAGATAAGAAAACAGTAAATGGTACTGTCATGTCCCATTACTAGGGGTTGATAATGATATAAACTGAAGTCTTTTACACTTGTCACTTTTTATTAGGTTAACTTATGGAAAAATAAATCATGCAATCCCATTGCTTACCTAAGTAGTTTTCCTTTTTTTCAAACAAACTATGTTTGGCCATATCCCAAAAAAAAGCTAATGACTGAAATAGCGGTTTTTGTTAAATTTGTCAAAATGTTGAGCAGTCTAAAAGTTAATGTGTTCAACGTTATAATAGATTCAACCGATTTTTAAATAACCTAAGTTAATCATACGTGATTACAAGGAAGGCATTTATTGCAACTCTAAAAGATTGCACTCAATTTGCTCTGACTCTCGGTCTTACGAAAGGAACATTAACATATTGAACCTCTATGGAAAACATGAGTTTTCTAATCACAAGAATATGTAAAATATAATCAAGGAAAAATGGAATTCGAGCTTTCTCTTGAAATGAAAATGGTTGATGCATCAGTATCAATCCTCATATCTCCCTCTTTCTTTATTCTTTTTATAACAAAACTACAGCACGAAAGTTTAAGCCGAGGGGAACGGATTAGAATTTATGCGGAGACCACCAGAACTGTCAGTCCCAGAGGAAAACAATATCGTCCAAGTCTCCAGACTACAAACATTGAAATGGCATCCCAGCGCACATGTGACTCGAGGCGAGACAAAACGCCTGAGAAAACTCCACTGTTTACGTTAGACTTCTGTTTTCCCACGAACACCAGTCACTTAGAACGTATGAGGGGGCCACGGGGATCGGGGAGGGGCGGGTGGAGGAGGGGGGGGGGGTGTGAGAGGGGGAATATAGAAGAGAGTGGAATATGTAGTGGGGTATTGGAAGTAGAATTAAACTTTTCTTTTCCTATCACACCATTTGTAATAGTGTGGCACAGTGTCGTTATTCCAAAAGACAATAACTTAATAATACTTAAGAAAAAGGCACGAAACGGATAATAAGGAAGAAAGGGAAAGGGAATAATACGATAATGATTTTCCTTAGTGAAGGGATTTTGTTACTCCAAACATTAGGCTTTTAGCCATTAGACATCTGGTTTTCATCTCCCCAAAAAGCCTCTGTCCGTACCAGCGATTAGTGACCAGCGATATCGCCCAGGCATCTTCGAGAAATTGGAAACTACTCTCATTAGCGCCTATGACTAATCGGCGTTCCCTTCGTGAACAGGTCAGAGAGAGCCATCTGGCATACGTTAAAAAGGAATTCTATGACCCGTTGTTAGAAAGAGGGAAGTACCAAACTCTTAAAAGCTCCACCCTCCCCAAATATAGGCCTCTAGTATCGACGAATCAAAAGCCATGAGTGTTGGTCATAAGACAGCCCAAAAGAAGTATCAACGAATGACCTATGAGGTTACCAAGGCATACGCCCCTAAGAAGCCAGGACATGAAGAAGGAGGCGTATACAAATTCAAAGCCTACGAATTACTGTAGAAGACCTGACAGGAAGGCGGTCTTGTATAATGTTTGCAGCCCATAAGGCACAAGAAGTCTTTCAGAAAATGCCACACCCAGTCAAAATCCAAAAATCCAAAGGCGGGGCTAAGGAGATTTCAACTGAACAAAAAGGCGAGACAGAGAGAGAGCAGAGAGAAAAGGGAGCAGAGAAAAAAGGGGAACAGAGAAGCCAAGAGAGAGAACAACCGGGGAGCCTGAGGGGAGAAACTGCAGGGTGGCATGGGCCGATGAAAACAAGGGAACGGACAGAAGAAGATCAAGTGCAAAAGTGTGGTGTGCGAAGCAATCAAAGACAGTGAAAGTGACAATCAATACTCAGTAAATTTCCCTCGTGCCTATAGACTCGTAATTGCAACAAGTGCCAATTAAGTTTTATCAGTCCAAAAGCCCAGTAACTAAAAAGGTGGAAAAACTTTGTAAGAACCCCTAACGAAGAATAAACCTATGTTAAGAAAATATCAATCTTCATTTCTCATCCAAAACGATAACCCTTTTTGCTAATTCCCCAAAGTACAGCCTCCACGGCACACGTTACCTTAGAGCTGTGTACGAGAAAGTAAGTACCGTCACAGATTTATTGGTGGCAGAGCGGTGGGATACGATGAGATAAAGATTGATATAGTGACAAGATTAATTGATGTCGAGCGGTATGATAGGAAGACAAAGACACAGCAAAGAAATGATGATCAGCGACGCGAATGACAGTTAAAGACAGCGGACGCGAAACAGAATCAAAAGTTTAGTGTCGGCATAAGAGATTTCAATCCATTCACGCCACTCGAAAAAGAAAGTTCTCCCCAAAGACAGTTACCAGTGCTTCCCCAAATACAAAGACAGTTACCGAGTCGTAACAATAAAAGCGCTCCAAAAAAAAAAGCCACCCACACTCCACGAAGAAAGAACTTCCACTAGAAGAACAAGATGTCGAAAGCATGAAGAAAAATATCAAGAGGAAAGAAAACAATTCCGAAAACGCATCAGTCAACGCAATCGAGAGAGAGAGAGAGAAGTCCCCTTCCCGCAGACGTAACAACGCATCATTCAACGCGCTGGTAGGCGAACGCAAGCTGTCAGACGTAAACCCGGGAGTCGAAGACGACGAAAGAAGTTAAGTCCAAAATAATATCCTCACACTTACATAACATTAAACTCTGTTAAAAGTAAATTACGCGATTAACATTTCAGTTAGACAATTTCTGGTATTTCAAGATTAAAAGATTTTCCCTCTGAACCTTTTTTTTGGCAACGAAACTACGATATTTCTTTATTTACTAATTATTATAACTAATCAGCTACTAAGACCTTTTCCCGAACATTTGTATTCACTAACCAATAACTTTAAATTTTAATTTCTAATTTTGATTGTGTCATTTTATGTTATTTTTTGTGATTTTGGTTGTTTTGCGATTTCTTGTACTTTGTTTTGTTTTTTTTGTTTTAGTATTTGCTTTTACTTTTATTCGTTACGTCGAATGAATGTTTACTTGTTTTTATTTTGTTTGTTTAGGATAACAAGGGTAAATCACGGGAGGTCTCTCGTTAGCGTACACTTTACGGTCAGTTCAGTATCGTTTTACCAGAACTATTAAGAGGGTTTTGTTGTTGTTTAAGAATCGCTTACCGATAACGTAAGACTTTGAGAATATTTCTGGGGAAAATTCTTTTATTTTTTTGGTGATCGAATACTTTAGTAAAAATACTTTATTGTTATTATCATTTTCTTTCGGGTTAATACTGTCATAACTTTGATACTTTTAATGATACTCAGTACTTAAGAAAATTTCCATTAACGAGTCGATGGTCAAAGGGAGACCGACTCCTTATCAGAACGTAAGAACGCCTGTGCTCACGAGAAGTCAAACAAGGAAATTAACCATGCCGGAAGGTACACAGTCCGCGAATTCGAACGCAGCAGTAATGGGAACACATAAGGGACATGTGATTAATCACATAGCTAAATTTTGCGGAAGAAGGAACGGTCAGTTAGCTTGTAACTTAGAGAACTGGATAGAGCAAGTGGAGACACGCTAGATAGCATAACGGGGACAGATAGAGAAAAGCTTATTGAAGCCAAGAGTTATCTTGATTTGGAAGCCGGAGGAGACTTAGAACGATACGTCCACTCGAGACTTACCGAGATCTTAAGAATTGGGAAGAATTGAAACGGTATTTTAGGAAGGTTTATTCCACAGTTGGTGAAAGGGATCCAGTTACTAGCTTGGCAAGGATAGTGCGTCAATTTAAGTTAGACGAAAGACGTTATCAAGAGTTTAGCTCTCAGTTGTATAACAATATGAATGAATGGGGTAACTTCATGGAATCCACAGGTTGGATAGAGGTAGAAGGAGGCAAGCAAAAAATGCTAATGAGTCATGTTAAAAAAATATTTAGACTAGCAATAATGATTGGAAGCCTGCCTACGGAAGTTATTGCAAGGATGACTCGTAAGTGGGAGACATCCGATGATGTAGCAGAGATTGAAGAGGAGGAAACAAAAATCCTAGGTAGAAGACCTGAAGGGAATCCTATATACAGACCTTTAGTCGCTATAGGACAAAAGGAAAGAGGTCCAAATAGATCTAGGACACCATCTAGAAATCAGAATAAGATGCCAGGTAAATCTTCTCAAGGAGGATTTTTCGACAGTCACATGTTATAACTGTCAGAAGAGAGGACATTATGCCAGTGATTGCCGAGGGATGGCCTTCTGTCCTTTCCATAAGAAAACAGGACATAGTGCTCGAGAATGCAGAAATAAATTTGTTTCAGCTCCTAGAGGTAGATCTCAGTCGAGAGGCAGAGGTAGAAACAATAGTCAATCTCCCCCAGTTAGAGGAAATAGGGATTCCGTCCCAAATAGATATGCTAATCAAACAGCAGGCATAGGGTATCAATCAGTTCAGCCAAGGTCAGACGACGCAATGGGAAATTTTCTGCTTACTGGTACAATGAATCTTCCTCTATAACAGAGAGAATGTCCGGAATGTCAAGGCTAAGCCCAGCTACACAGGTTAGCAAAGTTGATGTAGGGAATGAATATAATTATAGACCATTATTTCCCGCACATGTCGGTCTAGAGAAACCTATTATTACATTCTTTGATACAGGTAGTCCTAAGAATATAATGTCAGAAAAGGTGTATCGATTGTATTTTTCTCACCTAAGTTTGAACCCAGCGGTAGATTGTAGAATCACAGACGTCCAGGGTAATGATATCCACGTAATTGGACAGTTAGATTTTCCATTTAGGCTAGGAAGAATTGCTCTAAGAGAAAATGTTCTGGTAGCCAGAGATATACAATTAGCTTTTGCTCATTTGCTGATAGGTTATCCAACTATGGCTAGACAAGGGATAAGCATTGATGCCCCTAGAGAACAACTAGTGATTAAAAACGGTCGTGAGATTTCTAGAATACCAATATGCAAGTCAATTAAAAGAACCCAGACTCAACAGAACCCCACACTGAAAGGTATTTTAAAGAAGGATAAGACGGAGGGAAGATATCCAGAATGCATCACGAGTTCACAACAGATCATTAACCTCTTAGAATCAAATCAATGCACTTATTTAAAGTTAGAAAGGGAATTAAGACTTAAACCAGGAGAAAGTACTTGGGTAGAATGTACAGTAAACCCAATTTTCGAAAGGAAGGAAATTCTCACGCTTACTGAAAAGTCGCAAGTAAATGGAATACATTATTCTTCTAGTTTACATGAAGTTAGACAGAGCAAAATAGCGTTACAGATTACGAATAACAGAGGAGGAAAGGTTAAATTAACATCAGGTACAGAGATAGGCCTAGCAGAAGTATACTCCATACCAATACGAGTTGTAGAAAGGGAAACGGTAGCCGCGATCAGTAAAGGAAATGAAAATTACGCTCAGGACATAAAACTGAGAAGAGCTAAGATAGGATCTCATTTAAAGGACATTAAGGAAAACCATGTTAGAGAAGAATTCATAGACTTACTGTGCGAATATAATGATATAGTCGCTCTAGACGGCGACACCTTGGGAAATACACGCGAAATAACGCACAAGATAGACATTCCATCAAACACCAAGCCAATTTACATACCAGCTTACAGAGTAGCACATTCCCAGAAGGAGATCATTGAAAGAGAAGTACAAAGAATGAATAGGCAAGGAATAATAGAACCATCTAAATCCCCATGGTCTTTTCCACTTTTGCTAGTTCCTAAAAGGGACAAAACTTATAGAATAGTTGTGGATTTCAGAAAATTGAACCAAATTACTGAAAATGATCCTTATCCAATGCCGTCAATGCGAGATCTTATCGCCACTATAGGGTCCAAGAGATACTTCACCACTATAGATTTATTGCAGGGATTCTTGCAAATCCCTCTAGACGAAGAAAGTAAACCTTTGACTGCTTTTTCCACTAGTAACGGCAGATACCAGTATGTAAGAATGCCTTTTGGTCTAAAGTCAAGTCCGGTAACTTTTGTAAGATTAATGGATAAAATTTTGGGCGATTTACTAGGCAAAGACGTACACTGTTACATAGATGATTTGGTAATAGCAACAGACACTATAGAGGAACACATAGACTTAGTCAGAGAAGTCCTAAAGAGATTAAGAAAAGCCAACCTGAAGCTTAAACTGAAGAAGTGTAACTTCCTTAAAAGGAAAATAGACTACCTTGGTCATACACTAAGTGAAAAGGGCGTAGAAGTAAACGAATTAAAGATTAAGTCGATTAAGGAATATCCAACACCTCAGTGCAAGAAGGACGTAAAGTCATTCTTAGGTTTAGCAGGTTTTTACCGCAAGTTCATAGGGAACTTTGCAGTCATATCAGCTCCACTAACTGAACTTTTAAAGGAACACGTCTCATTTACATGGACAGACAAGCAGCAAGAAGCATTTGATGAGTTGAAAGAAAGATTAACACATCCCCCAGTACTTAGCTTTCCCATACTTTGGCAAGAATTCTTTTTAGCCACGGACGCAAGCCACATTGGTATAGGAGCATGTTTAATGCAAAGACAAGATAATAAGTATAATGCCATAGCTTATTACAGTAGGAAATTAAATTAAAGCCCTCAGAAGTGAACTACTCAGTAACAGACCTCGAGTCTCTAGCTATAATAGACGCTTTAAAGCATTTCAGATATATCATTTTTGGTTACAAGATAACCGTCTTCACGGATCATTCAGCTGCAGTAGAAATGCTAAAGAACCCTAATTTTTCTGGACGAAGAGCCCGTTGGTTCATGACAGCCCAAGATTATGATATAGAGGTGAAATATGTCCCTGGGAAGACGAATAAGGTAGCAGATGCATTATCAAGATATGTGTCACAAGGTGATAGTATAAATATGATAAGTAAAGAAGAAGAAAAGAATGAAACAATGTGCAATGACGTAAATGTACTCACCATGCATTATACAGAGGAGCTTTCCCGGCAAAATTTCATAAAGGAACAAGAAAGAGATGAAGATATAAGGGAACTGTTTAAATACGTTAGAAACGAAAGAAAACACAGCCAACAAGAATTAACCGAACTAGGTAGGAAGGTTGGATGTCCCACAGATGCATTAACGGACATAGATGGCGTATTAATTTGGATGTGTCACGAATATGACCCATTTGGTCAATTTCTAGGTGTACTGCACAAAAGATTAGTACCTAAGAGTCTAAGAAAACAAGGTCATTGAGCTAATGCACGACGATGACATGAGAGCTCACCCAGGAAGGGATGAGACAATTAGATTAATCCAAAGAACTTTCCATTGGAAGGGAATTCACAAAGATGTTAGTAATTATGTGAAGAGCTGCAATACATGCAACAGCTACAAAGGAAGAACAGACAAGGAAGTACCACTAGGGAAATATCCTATCCCACAGACTCCTTTCGAAAGAGTATCTATTGATCTTATCACTAATCTTCATACCACACGAGTAAAGGGAATAAGAATATACTAGTATGTATCGACGCGCTCACGAGATATACAGAGTTGGTACCACTAACTAGTAAAAGTGCCAAGGAATGTGCAATCGCTCTCTTTGATAAGATATTTTGCAGATAATTCTGCCCCCCACAGCTCATTATTTCTGATAATGGGACCGAGTTCAACAACTCATTAGTTCAAGAAATTGTAACGCCTTTAAGGTAGAAAAGGTAGCGATACAGCCGTATCACCCAGCTAGTAATGGCTTTGGTAGTAGAAAGGAATAACAGGAAGGTTTTAGACGTATTACGTCACACAGTAGGACAGGATCCTGACTGGGACGTCAATTTACCTTTAGTCCAATTATCATTAAATGCAAGACATCATACGAGTACTCGAGCAACTCCCATAAAAGCTTTGATGGGATATGAACCCAGATTACCTTATGCATGGCTGAATCAGCCAATACAGCCAAATTACTCTGAAGATATCATGAAGATAAGAATCGGGAACTTTAAAGTAATACACAAGCAATTGCACAAGAATCTAGAAGAAGCCCAGCAGAATATGATAGAGAAGCATCAAGAAGGATTAAGGCCTGTAGACTACAAGAAAGGAGATGAAGTCTATATTAAGAAGGAAGTAAGAAGTGGTATTAATTATAAGTTAGCCACAAATCACAGGACCATACAAGGTCGTAGACGTACAAGAAACTAAGATAAAGGTTTAAGAAATGAATAACCAAATGCCTTCCACATATGCTGAATCATTAGAAGAAGAAAAACTTTTGGATAAACAAGGACAAGGTCAAGAGAACCAAAGAAGTTGAAGAATCCGAAATGACAGAGACGTCAGAAGAAATTCCAGAAGAAGGAACTAGATATAACCTAAGAAATAGAAGAGTCACTTTTCAGTGAAACAGAAGAACAAACCCATTAATTCATCCAATTATTCCCATGTATTTATTTGATTTCGTTATTACTAAGTTTACCTTCATCGGTCGACTTAGGAATAATCTTTTATTGTTACAATTCTTACTTTAATTAGTCGGTTTGTAGCAAAATTTTTGAGTTACGTGCACTAACTTCAAATTTATTTTGACTTGAAGGGAAATATTTGGGTATGTAAGAAACGATTCAATGCGCAGTATAAGAATTTAAGACGTATATTAAGTTTAATCGTTCCATAAGAACATTCTTAGAAGTAAAGGAATAAATAAGACGGGTTAAGATAGATATTAAGAGATTTTAAGATAAGACAATTCGTTTCAGAAATTATTAAGATTTTGAAGGGGTAATTAATACACCTACTTTGTTCAAATCCATTGGGAATGTTGATTGATGAACTTTGAACTTTCGAATAAGATTATTAATCGATGTAGAAAAAAACTCACTAACAAGAAGTTAATTGATGAAGACTCATTAACAAGATAGTAGTTGTTGAACTTTTACTAACAAGATATTGATTGGTGAAAACTAACTAATTGTTGTCACAGTAGAAGAAACCTACAAGTATTAACCACTAACCTGTTCCTTTAACCGAGTTGCCAATTTTGTTGTAGTATCAAGCAGTAAAGTTATATTGTTTAATGTACAAGGTTACTCAGAAATTACAGTAAGAATGCCCAATGAAATTTTGCATAAACACAATACACACTCTCAGTAGGAAGTCAAGGACACACTTGTTATTACATACAAATACACAAGGATATTTTCTCCCAGGACTTGTCTCCAAGCAGCAGTTCGCAGCAAACAAGAAGCCATCATGTGTCGTCAACAAAGAAAGAGTTTATTTTCCATAAAGAAAGACGATATCCACCTAGATAGAATAGGACTGAGGACTGAACCAATCACGTACTGTAAACTTGGATAGTTACCATTATTTTTTTGCTTCTACCATGCATTTATATAACTTTGTGACTTAAGGGCTTATGTATGTTAAACACTTTTAGTTTTTCTTGTTTTTTGGTGATTTAGTTTTGTTTGCATTCAGTTTCACGTTTCTTAATGGTGATTTACTCATATTTGAATTCACTTTGATGATTTCCTTTAATTACTTAATCAAGTACTTGTTCATATTCATATTCAGTTTTAATGTTTCTCTGATGTTACTTACTCAAGAATTTACTCATGTTTACATTCAATTTGATTGTTGCCCTTAATGTTAACGTTACTTAATCAAGGATTTGCTCATGTTTTACATTCACTTTTGATGTTTTTGAGTTAAAAGTTTCAATATGATTTCCAAGAAGCATAAGTTAGGAGTCCTCTTGTAGGTATAATATTTGCTTCAGCTTAGATAACTCTGTCGGCGTCCAGCTGAGGTAGCGGGCCAGAGAACTGTAATAGTGTGGCACAGTGTCGTTATTCCAAAAGACAATAACTTAATAATACTTAAGAAAAGGCACGAAACGGATAATAAAGGAAGAAAGGGAAAGGGAATAATACGATAATGATTTTCCTTAGTGAAGGGATTTTGTTACTCCAAACATTAGGCTTTTAGCCATTAGACATCTGGTTTTCATCTCCCCCAAAAAGCCTCTGTCCGTACCAGCGATTAGTGACCAGCGATATCGCCCAGGCATCTTCGAGAAATTGGAAACTACTCTCATTAGCGCCTATGACTAATCGGCGTTCCCTTCGTGAACAGGTCAGAGAGAGCCATCTGGCATACGTTAAAAAGGAATTCTATGACCCGTTGTTAGAAAGAGGGAAGTACCAACTCTTAAAAGCTCCACCCTCCCAAATATAGGCCTCTAGTATCGACGAATCAAAAGCCATGAGTTGTTGGTCATAAGGAACCAGCCCCAAATAAGTATCAACGAATGACCTATGAGGTTACCAAGGCATACGCCCCTAAGAAGCCAGACATGAAGAAGGAGGCGTATACAAATTCAAAGCCTACGAATTACTGTAGAAGACCTGACAGGAAGGCGGTCTTGTATAATGTTTGCAGCCACTAAGGCACAAGAAGTCTTTCAGAAAATGCCACACCCAGTCAAAATCCAAAAATCCAAGGCGGGGCTAAGGAGATTTCAACTGAACAAAAAAGCGAGACAGAGAGAGAGATAGAGAAAAGGGAGCAGAGAAAAAAGGGGAACAGAGAAGCCAAGAGAGAGAACAACCGGGGAGCCTGAGGGGAGAACTGCAGTGGCATGGCCGTGAAACAGAGAAGGACAGAAGAAGATCAAGTGCAAAAGTGTGGTGTGCGAAGCAATCAAAGACAGTGAAAGTGACAATCAATACTCAGTAAATTTCCCTCGTGCCTATAGACTCGTAATTGCAACAAGTGCCAATTAAGTTTTATCAGTCCAAAAGCCCAGTAACTCAAAAGGTGGAAAAACTTTGTAAGAACCCCTAACGAAGAATAAACCTATGTTAAAGAAAATATCAATCTTCATTTCTCATCCAAAACGATAACCCTTTTTGCTAATTCCCCAAAGTACAGCCTCCACGGCACACGTTACCTTAGACTGTGTACGAGAAAGTAAGTACCGTCACACATTTGAACATTCCTCAAAACTCAAATAATGTTATAAGAAAGTAAAAGAATAATTTTCCTTACTATATATATATTATATATATCTATATATATATATATATATATATTAATATATATATATATATATGTATGTATATATCTATATATATATATTTATATATATATTATATATATATATTATATATATATATAATATATATACTATATATATATATGCTCTATATATATGTATATATATATATATCTATATATATATATATCTATACTATATTAAGTAAAATTATTCTTTTACTTTCTTATAACATCATTTGAGTTTTGAGGAATGTTCAAATGGTGTGATAGGAAAATAAAAGTTTAATTCTACTTCCAATACCCCATTACATATTCCACTCTCTTCTATATTCATATATATATATATATATATATATTATATATATATATATATATATATATATATATATACACATACAACTGAATACATTTGCATCTCCAGCGAGGTCTACGTTTTAATTCTTCAGTAAGCAAGGTTTCAACTCAAGATATGCATGGCGCGCTAACAACCTTAACTGAAGAGGCTTATTGAGACCAGCTAGGGTAACTTCTGGAGTCATCATTCCAAAGGAGAATGCGTACTGCAAAAACTTACAAACATTACCAGGTCCCGTAAAGCCAACCGAAATATTTTCAGTAAATCATCTTTCCATAGAAAATCTCAAAAGTTGACTCTGTTGCCCATTTAGTACTTAAATCAAGATGGATTTAAACTATTGCAAAATTCAATTTAGCGCCAGATTAACTTTCAGCACATATGATTCCTTTGTATGATTTCTCCAGCCTCCCTCAAGGAATATCATAACAGACGAGAAAATCTGTAACCTATTAGGAACTCTTACTCGAGGGCTGCCCTTTGGATATTTTCTGTTTACACAGTCGAACGACGACTTCATGATGCAAAGTCATTTTTATTGAATGCTCTTCAGACTCTCGCAGTATTATCATTATCATTATTATTATTTTTTTGTACTAGAGTCGCCCAACCCTTGCCAAGAATCAGGCTAAGCTTAGTAGCTTAAGTTGTAACTTTTTAAGACATGTTCATAATTCATATGCCAGCTCATTTCATTTTTTCTAGGCTTAGTACAAAGGCCATAATATATAATAAATATTCTTCGACTCATAGCCAAATCGCTCTTATTGCCTTACAAAGAAGAACAGCCGAGGGGACTTGTGGTTTATGGATAGTCTATGATCCTAAATTCTAAGATAAAGATGACTCGTCTAGTATCGTGAAGAAAGTCATTATGGAAATTACTCATTCTTCTAAAATACGCCCATTAAAGAGGTCTTTAGTTGATAAAGCAAAGACTAATGCTATATCTACGGTATACTTATAGGCTAGAAGCTTCATCAAAACGAAATGGCATGATCGCTGAAGGTGTTCTACCTCATCACCTAAACAAACTGACCCAGCGAAGTTGACAGGACAAACCTCCTTGCGTCAATGTGTGGGAGGCCTTGTCCTCAAGGGCCTGTCATCACTTGAGGGCGTCAGGCATTACCATGAATGACAAGATGATAATATTTGGAGAGAGAGAGAGAGAGAGAGAGAGAGAGAGAGAGAGAGAGATTCCAATGTATTTATTCTAACTGCTATCTTTTTTCTTGAAAAATTTTTTATGCATCTTATTTAATTTAAGAGAATTTGTTTTTCAAAATAATTTTTTTGTTTTAGCAACGGATTTACCTGTTACGATAAGCACACTTCTCTCACTTCTCTTTAACCGCTCCACGTGTATGCAAGAAGGCAATTAGAACTGCACCAATCGAAATCCATCCAGATCTCATCTTTCCATCCAGTTCCCGACAACACTGACCTCTGTGATCATATGAGAGAGAGAGAGAGAGAGAGAGAGAGAGAGAGAGAGAGAGAGGGGGGGGGGGGGGGGGGGGCGTAGTTGGGTGTGGGGGACCAGGAGAGGCCAATGTCAGATATCAACCTCTACCGTAATAACCAGCGACATCCATCAGCGAGGAGTATAAACACAGAGGAACGCGGTGTTTACGCAAGCCCGATTATAAATGTCATTCGCCACGATAAGGAGAGTTGTTGAAATTCGAGTGAAGATAAGACTTTCGGCCTTATTGCTGGCGATTCAAGCTAGAATCATGCGGCCTGCAATACGGGAACCTCTTTTACAGCAATAACAATATTAATAGTGATAATAACAAATTTTCTTCACACTATTCTCATGTTTGTTACGAATTTAGCTCTGGAGCTTAATAAAACCTTTACAATTTTATTATTTCACAGATACATTAAAAATGGAGAGGCATCACCATGTAGGATGTTCAATGGATGTAACTGCTGCCCTTGAAATGGACCTGCCTTAAGAAATAACTCGTCGGTGTCTTATTGATATGCCTGTTCAATTGGTTCTAGGACAACTGCACCCTAAGGACAGCTGACCTAAGGACAATTGCCCCCCGTTATACGTAAGTTTCAAAAACAGTCATATTAGTTCTGTCATTTAGAAACTAGTTACAGGCATATCCATTCACAATTAAACACTTCTTGAAGAAATTGTTACTAATTACATAATGAATAACTAACTACCTGGTTATAAAAATAAAATGTTAAAGTAGTAAATGCAAGCCAACGACAATTCTGAATTAAGTCATTTAGGATATAGTTAAAGGCAATTTCCTCTATAAATAAACAACTCTTGCAGAAGTTATTACTAATTACATAATTAATGCATAGCTAAAGAAATTTTTAGATAAAAGACTAAGATAGAAATTAGCAACAAGTCACTGTCTAGTCAGATTTCAGTCTTGAACTGATCAGTGTATTTACACCTACACCTATCTCAAATAAAATATAATAAATTATATCACCCACATGATCATCCAAAGTGAACGAAGTAAAATGAAGCTTATTTATGATGGCTACATCAATGTGAAGCAGAAAATATTTGAATAATGATATATCTTATGAACGTGAGAAACGTCGCCATAGCAACTATAAAGCCAAAGTTAAAGTTTGTGGAAATGAAGTAGTTGGCCATGAGAATGATCTCATCCATGCTGCAGGACATATGCCGCCAAGTATTGTTTGTACGGTAGGGAATTAAGAGGAAAGCTGTTAGCACCTAAGAGACCGCACAGCAAATCTTTACCAAAACAATTCAGTCAATCTCAAATGGTGCCTGAACTCAACTGCCACCCGTAAAACATTTGACAGGCAATAAGGCGCTACAAACAAGCTGTCTGTGCTCCTCATCCCATTTCTCCAAATCTATTTGACGTGGTCATTCCATTCAAGTGCAAGATGACAGCTGATAGTGAAGATTGTCTGCTTTACGATAGTGGATCGAATGAACAGCATATGCTTGTGTTTTCCTCATCTGATGGGGAGTTATTCCTTGCTTTTATGCTCTGATACCAAACAAACAACGAACACCTTATCAAGGCATTTTCAGCAACTCATTTTCAATCCCATCCTCAATCAATCAATCCCCAACGTCGCAATCAAGGGATGTTTCTGCCATTTATAACAACATATACGTATACCATGGTGCAATACGAGGGTCTCCAAAGTAAATAGCAAACTTACGTTAATTTTGTAGCGCAAATTCGTATGATTCCAGTTTTGACATTTTTCCGCCAGATAGAGCAATTGAAGCATTTGAGACACTGCAAGAGACTTTGCCGCTTGAAGCTGATCCTATCATAGACCATTTCCAAGAAAATATATTGGCAGAAAACGTCGACATACCAGGTGAGCTCCAAGTTTCCCTGTTGGTATGTGTAATATGTATGATCGTGCAGTTGAAGATCTACCACGTATTAACAACTCATTAGAAGGATGTCTTAACCACATGCAAGCTAGCATTACTTCTTCCTATCGAAATATATGGAAGTTTCTTTAAATGTTGAAGAGGGAGCAGGCGCGCTAGCCAGCGTCACCATCAATTAAATGCTTGCAGATCATCCAGCCCCGACTACACGGAAACATTGCATAAAATCTTCTACTAGAGATCTTGAATAATAAAAGATATAATTACAAAAATAAATATCATAAAGATTGTGTGTGTGTGTGTGTGTGTGTGTGTGTGTGTAAGTGTGTGGGCGCGAGAGTCCAATCTCTGCCGTGGTTATGGGTGTGTGGTCTCGAAAGCATCTTGTCGCATTTGTTAGCGACGGGCTTAAGTGTGGCTTCGGGATTTGTTGGGATTAACCAATTACTAGACGTCGATATTATCGCACGGATTATATCATAGGATTAAATGGCTACGTTTTTCAACTCATCTGACTTCGAAGAGAAGAAACCTTGAAAGGAGGAGGTGGACGTGTGGTTAAGGAGGGGGAGGGGGGAAGAGGATGAAGGGCGAAGGGGCCAGCTTCTCTGTTACGGAATGGTTGGAACCAACACAATGGGGCTTACCTCAAGGCAATTTGACTATCAATTTTTCCCACTTCCTGCTTCTGTCGATGAAACCTGCTTCCAAAATATTTTGTCAGACACTTTTGTTGGGATGTCTTGGGGAGTTTGGGGCCGTGTGGGAACATAGTTTCGGCGGGGGTTTGACGAAAGGGATTTTGTCGAAGCTAAAGCGCGATGCTAATTGAAAAATGTTATCTAGACATTCCTTAGCAGATGATCTAAAGCCTACGAGAAGATGTCTGGGAGGAGAACGCTCTCTTCGTCTTTCTTCTTTCCCAGTCCTTCGTGGCTAACTAAGGCTCTCATAATGTTTGTGTTGCCGACTATTCCAAAATTCCAAATAGTATTACAAGTTGGATCTTTCACCAACTCATTACAATGTGAATCTGACGATTTTGAATGTCTACTTGTTCATTTCGTTACAAAAAGTCTGGCTTGTCAATCATTTTCATCTAATCCATACTTTGCATTATTATCCTTCCAAGCACATGGCAGATATTCGCTCGATAATGGAATCAGACCGCGGTATATCGAAGAAACTTACTTTGAAATTCTCACGAAAACGAAACTTAATGAAAAGGATGCGACAGCAAATTTCTATTCAAATTATAGATACAGTGGTTACCTCTTGCAAAGGACCCCCAAGTTGGTGAAAAATTCTAAGGCTAATTACAGACTTAACTTGTAATAATAATTTACAAAGAATAATCTGGGTTCAAATGGATAAAAATGACTGAATTTCTTTTCATACAAACATATTAAAAAATCCTAGCATTACCTGGTATATACAGCTAAGTTGTAGTGTGTGTTCATGATACAAAAGATTACATCATTTATCATGGGTCAACTCAAGCCAACGGATTCAGCTACTTCGAAGTGCCACTAAATTTTGGAAGTCGGATAACTTAAGCAGACTACAATATCTTCATGACCTGAGTATCTCAGTTTACATGTTTATTGTACTCTTGGGGATGATTAAAAGTCGGATCGCTTTATGATCAAGATGTTATGAAAGGTTTCCTTTATAGGGAACCTCTCTCTCTCTCTCTCTCTCTCTCATACTCACTCTCTTCTCATCGCTCAAATCTCGTCTCTCTCTCTCTCTCTCCCAGAAGTATGTACAGAATGTGAAGTGTTCTTTGGGTCTTATCTCTGAATATATTTGAATTTCCACCATTATGATGTCTATACTTTCGTAATACACATTCCTATCAATTTTGTGCACATATATTTTATATACAACACATGCATGCGCTATATATATATATATATATATATATATATATATATATATATATATATATATATATATATATATATGTGTGTGTGTGTGTGTGTGTGTGTGTGTGTGTGTGTTGTATTTATATCTCTCTCTCTCTCTCTCTCTCTCTCTGAGAGAGAAAGAGAGAGAGAGAGAGAGAGAGAGAGAGAGAGAGGGTGTTTCTGCTTGCCAAGAATATCAAAGCCACCGCTTAAATTGAGTCGTCCTGATGTCAATGAATTCACATTAACTGTCGAACAAGAGTGACATGAGATTTCTGAACGTCAGCTAATTGCCTTCAGGGTGTTAATTGGCCAACTGTATTGGAAGACGCTATAATTAACTTAGAAATAAACAACTTATATCTTATTTCGAAAGTTTAAATGTAAAAGAAAGAACTTACAACTTATTTCGAAAGTTTAAATGTAAAAGAAACAACTTACAATTTATTTCAAAAGTTTAAATGTTTCCATTTATAATTAGTATCCCACCTTTAGGCAAATTATAATACAATGTTACTTTTTTCTTTCTTATTTGTCGACTCTAAGAGAGCTGTAAATCTACATAGATGATGGCATGAAAAGTACTTCGGAGATTCTTACTTAATTAAAACACAAAATTCCAAAACTGGACAAAAACAATGGTATAAAACAGAAAATAAAAGGAAATCAAATTCATTATTATTATTAAATATATAGTTTACTCTACTAATAGTATCTCCTTTACTCCTTCATTAAAGTTGAAAATTAAATCTTGAAGATCACATCAGTTTCCGAATAAAACACTACCAAATAAAAGATGATTGAACATTACACGTAATGGTAACTATTCAGCACCAGTACTCTTGATTAGATAAACATCGATTCACATCTTCAACAGTTGCGCAGCATACAGAGAGACCCTCAAACGCCTCAGTGGCGTGGTAGGTATGGTCTTGGCTTGCCACCTCGGTGGCCGCGAGTTCGATTCTCGGGTATGCCATTGAGGTGTGAGAGATGTGTATTTCTGGTGGTACAAGTTCACTCTCGACATGGTTCGGAAGTCACGTACAGCTGTTGGTCCCGTTGCTGAATAACCACTGGTTCCATCCAACGTAAAAACACCATAAAAACAAACAAACAAATCAAACGTCTCTGTGAATGGCAAGGGCCATTTAAAGTACTGGCGTAACTACCGACCATTGAGTTCGAGGGGTTGGCAATATCAAAGGTCGTAAGTAAGAGAGGTGTTAACTGTCACTTGCTATTTGAGCGACCACGGTTCCGAAATTTAGGCCAATTACGGTATCATTACCCTATCGTTTTCTGTGCTCATCTGGTCTCCAGAGTGTCAGGGTATGACGAGGGGCAATGTAAGCAAAGCTCTTAAATGTGATGAAATGGTACAGCAGTAAACAGACTCGTCCCAAAACTGAATGGGGTCTGCTCTGTAGTGCCATTTTTTGGTTTTCCTGAACGAGGTATATATATATATATATATATATAGTATATATATATATATATATATATATATATATAAATCTGTATACATATTGTTTCTTTTAGAAGTTTCATGGACCAAAATTCCTTTCAAGTTCCCTTTTTTCCTCTCCTGTTTCTGTCCCTCCTCCATTCTCACTACCTCTTCCCCTCCCCCTTTTCCATCCTCTTCACCTTGACCACTCCAGTTTCCTCTCCGGATAAAATGCCACCGGAAGTTGTAAACAGCAACAGTGTGGAAGAGTTTAAAAGAAAGCTAGACAAAATCATTAGGATGTGAATGAACAGTAGAACCTGCTCGTATAGATAAGTGAGCGCACGATGTCTCCTCGGATGGACTAACAAGTCTTTGAGACATCCTAATCCTTGTAACACCTTGTAACTCTCCCACCGAACTGATCGCTAACCAAGCACCAATGATGATTATATGCGGTGACATTGAAGATTAGCTGGTCATATCCCGATAATCATATCAGACAATAAGGAAATGACACATGGCGGTCCTTAATTGATTGCTTGGTATTAATAGAATGATGCCAAGAAAACCAGCCAATTATGATATGAAACGTGGCGCTTCTTGATTGGCTTGCTCGATATGAATAAATGACGCCTTGACTTCAGTTCTCGTCTGATTCAGACGCCTTATCTCGACATTATTTTTTTCATGCCTGCGAGTTTATATATTATTACATAAGAATGTAGGTTATTCCGATAGGCAGAAATGGCGTCATTATGGAGAAACCGTAATCTTGTTTAAAAAAAATATAAGATTTTACATTTTAAGTCTTATTCAGATATTTTTTTAATGAATATTTTCATGACAATAATCTCATATTAGCCCAGTTTGAATCATGGAAATTCTAGCTTTCTTTATTTATTTATTTAATTAAATTTTTTTGTAGCTACTAGGAAATACAGTAAAACGCTTTCAGTTGACGACTGCTATGCAATGACTCGAGTTCTTGACTTGTTTATTAATTAAAACTACGCGATTTAAACTCGGTGTTTGAAACAAATGCCTACTTAGCGCTGCCTATCTTAAGATAAATCGATTATGGTATCTAAGAATACGTTAATGGAAACTGTTCAGTAATTTTCCCATCATGTTACTTGACTGGGTGCTGTCACAGCCTTTGAACTTGAACATGCAATAAGTGGAGATGAACGAGTGTTCACAAGGAAATCAATTTCCAAGTGTATTCATCGTTCAAATGCATATTTGCTTCTAGCTTTTTCTTGTGGGGGGTGGGGCGGATAATTAAAGTATTTTATAACAATTTAGATATGGCATCATAATGAAGATCAGCAAACTCACAAAAAAAAACAGGTATAATTTTTCAAGGCAAAGTATATTTTCTCTTTCTCTTCAAGCACAATGTGTTAGGAAACTAACTACCCTAAAATTTTTATCATTCTGCTTTTTTTTGTAAAGAGAGTAAAAGCAAAAAAAGTTTCAGTATCTTCCAATAACATCTTCGCAAAATTGAATTGTCTCAACTTGTGTTTTCTTATTAATTATCTTGTCACATCGTGATTATCCTGTATTATTACTTATTATATATTTCAAAGAAATAGTTGATATTCTTTTTCCTCAAGTTTTGGAACCTGCTGAAGAATTTTCTTTGCTTAGCACTGGCCATTGCGATTATCCTTTATTAAAATGAAATGAAAACTCTGCAACGTTGAAAACCTGGACACCCCTTGCTTCAGAAAATCATAACTTTGGCAACTCTGTTCATTCTTACTTTCACGACTGCCGCCAGCTGATCGTTTACTATGTACACATTGCCGCTGAAAGCAACAAAAGTTACCCAAATTGACTCAACTACTTTCCATTTAATGTATCTTGATACGTTCTACAAAATTGTACATTCCTTGTATGTGACGAAATTTGTTGTATAAAAACACTGGGAAAACTGAAATTTATATCGCTGCTTCATAATTCATGTTAAAAAATTGATGAGATTTGGTGATTCCTTCCAAGTTACAACATTGACCAATTTAGTGATATTTGGCAGTGGTTCCAAGAACAGATACAGTATAATAAGTATTGGAATATGACCACCATTTTTCATCAGAAAGTGATTTTAAGTTTTATCTCACAGCTATAAACTAATTTAGGTCACTTCTGAAGTTCAGCCATTCTTAACAAATGGTTAAATGAACAGAAATAACAAAGAGGGTATGCAATAAAGTCCAGTAGTGAAGAAATGAAAAATATTGCTCAGGCATAATCTGTTTATGTGAGTGCACATGTTCATTAACATCATGCCCAGCAGTTGTATCAATATCCGTAACACCATCGTCGTGATGTATCAGTACCATGAAATCGTGTTCATTATTATTGTTATTATACCATAACCCCAAGGAGGCAGCCCCTATCTATTTGTTATGAACCCAGAGAAATGACGTTAACGAGGTTTCAAAAGTAAGCGCAGACGGGCACGAACCTGCTTTTCATTTCGCCAAGGGCGAATGTATTCCCAAAACGTCAGAAGAAAACCTCATGATAAACGACCCACTTTGGAAAGTGACACAAGGGGGAGGCCTCTGCGCTCTGTCACCCGCTCCCCTGCATAAACAAATCATTTCTCCCGCCTTCCCAAACACACGACTCGACTTGCTCGTAAAAATTCCTTCTATTTTCTAGTCTCCATGAATTTTTTTACATGCTACGGTGTGGCTCCCCGGCATGAAAATGCGATTTTTTTAAATTGGGCAATACTCTACGTCAGTTTTTTAATAACTAGATTTATCATCATCAGATGTAAATATGACGCTAAAGAAAGCCTTCCTAATTGCGATTCTGTCTACAAAACAGATGTTCAGAGAAGTAATTCATAGTTTTTTTTTTCTTTTACGAAGCAAGAGAGAGAGAAAAAAACAGTAAAATGCAGTTCGCCATCAAAGAAAACTACGCAAACTTGAAAATGGTAAGAAGTCAATTACCTTTCATGAAGAGACTTTGATTTCTACAATAGACCCGAGCTAAATTCAGCAACATTACAAACACCAACTATTCAGTGAAATGCACGAAATAATAACAAAACAAGAACATTTGCAAGTGCATTCATTTATGCAGTCTTAGCTGTAGTTTATTCAGAATGCGGTTACATTTCTAATAACAGAAATCATTACGAGGCATTAATTACCTGGCCCCTTTGACGTTCATGCAAATATTAATGAAGAGTAATATTGAATCAAAGAGGCTAAAGATGCCATCTCAAAAAGAATCTTCCGACAGATTCATCACCGTTATCTATATCATGAATGGTTTGATTGATTTCCCCGTTACGTTACTTTGATTCTCCCACTCCCTCCTCCTGGTGTTTTCATCTCCAGTTCTCAGTTCTATTTTTCCTCCATCTCTTCTTCTTCTCTAATTCCCGTTCTCCTCTCCCTCCCTCACCGATATCGAACGAAGGATTAAGTTGTCAAGGAATCCCTTTGGAAGTGTAACCACCTTCCTTTTCCCACAGAAGACCTTGTTGACAGTGACCTCCCACATGGAGAGCGCCGTCGTGGCGCAGGGTCAGGTCAGGTCAGCCACACGCCCAATTGGACACGGGCAAGGCTTAACTGACGGGGCAATGATAATCTGGCCGCCGCACACATACATACACACACGCCCACACACAGGCGGTCCCGATAGTCATCAAGGGGTCCGAAGGATATTGGGATGACACACGAAGCGTTTTCTCGGGGGATCAATGCACGGACAGGTAGACAGACAGAGGTATCTGAACGCACAAAAATCTTGGCCGGAAACGCCTGTCTCAAATCCATAAAAGGTTATTTCCAGACACATGACGGAAAAATGATAAATGATAACCCGAGTCCTAGAAAAATAAATACACATCGTAAATCCCATCTAAAGATCAGTAGGTGACGCGACAGAAAAGCAAAGACTTGTGACCCAACAAAAAGTTATAATGAATTCCAACCGTTTTTCATCCTGATCGTGAATTTCTTGTTTCTTTCAATTAAACCCCTCTTGCAAATCTGAGTGCGTGCAAACTTGATAAGTGATTATTCACTAAATTATTTCAAAGAAAATAACGAAATCGAAATTTATCGTAAATCTTCATACAGAGAAAAAGAAGCACTAGCTTCCAACACTGAGACTAACAATGAAATTGTATTTTCTATTATGTGTGTGTGGGGGGGGGGGGGGGGTGGGGGGGGGGGGGGGGGGGGGGGGAGAAAGAAAGAGAGAGAGAGAGCGATCGCCGTTTTCTATGATTCTACCAGCTTGCGGTTACTATCTCATTTTCAATGTTATCCTCACCCCTGTGATAAACAAGTGATTACAACTATGAGAGCTTGATGTAATGAAATAGACAGATCGAATGGAATGACAACGCGTATAAATTACGGTAGGGAAGACCATTACGGAAATATTTCCATTTTGTTTCACCTATAAACTAACAAAGTAAACAATTACTTTCGCCCCTGAAGTTCAAATTAGTTGAATAATTTTTTTTATAATAACATTAACTATGAAATAAAACCGTTGGAACTATAGTTTACTGACAAGGAAAAAGTAAGACAAATGATTTGAAGTCCCCCCCTTTCTCTCTCTCTCTCTCTCTCTCTCTCTCTCTCTCTCTCCTCTCTCTCTCTCTCTCTCTCTCTATCCTCTCGTCTCCCTCTCCTCCGATCTCTCAATCTCTTCTCTTCTCCCCTCCCTTCTCCCTCCTCCATACTCAAAATCATGTTGATAAAGTTCATAATAAATCAGAATAAAATCAGAAGCACAATAGTGAATATAATGTAAAGTAAATTACGTTCCCTTAATACTTTTAATTTTCCAAAATCTAAAGTAATCGAAAGTTTCGGAAAATGACGGACGTTAAGAGGACCTTCATTTTTTTTTACTTGCAAAGTAAGTCTCCAAATGGCAGCATTCTGTAACTTCAATATGAAAGTCAGTCTTAATCAAGGGCAATAATGTAAGGTTAAACAGTATGCAAATAAATCATACAAATGTAAAAATCCGAGCCATGAGACAAAAATAGTTAGTTATAGTTGGGTTCTGGTATTCTTGTCGGATTCAGACAATCCACGTTTTATACAGCAATCGTATTTACTGTATTTAATAATACTGTGCTGTAAACCTGAAATAAAAAATGATTAATCTTAACAACCTAACATCTGAACCCACGAGGTGGGTTATCCTAGTTTACCACTAAAAGTACCAGTTACCATGAAACCGATTTTCCGTAACAGTTGTTCATCATAGTGTGATCGTGACGTCAACAACCCTCGTCAATATAATGAAGCACATGAAGTTGGTGCCACCATCTCTTGGCAATCAAGTAAATCTTGGTTTGTAGCACTTGTAACGAGTAGCTTTAAAGTTAAAAAAAAAATGGCTATTCTTGTATCCTGAAATATCATGCAATTTGACATTAGAGTTATTTGATATTCAGGAACTATAATGTAACTCTTACCTTTGAAGCGATACATAACAGATTGTAAACATAAAGGTACCTAGAACATGCGTCTCTCTCTCTCTCTCTCTCTCTCTTCTCTCTCTCTCTCTCTCTCTTTAAAAAATCCACTCATGTTATTTACAAGAAAAAGGAGAAAGCTGGCAAAAGAACAAATCGAGGCAGGAAACCATAAAAATTCTACAAATGAGCAAAGGAAAGAAAATTTCTCATTGCTGTGCAACTGGAAAACAACCGACAGACACCGAAAAACACCTCGGTGGAATCAGCCAGTGTGTTGCAACCTTGACCATTCTGACCCTCGGGTGCGTTGTACTTGGCAGGTGTTAATTGTCAATTGCACATGTTTGTGATCTGACAATAGCTAATTGACAGGTGACTTGATAACGAGAACCGAACGACAAGGAATCTGACAGGACTCTCTATCGACAAAGCTAAACGTCCAAGTGCATCCTGACAGAGAGATTGGAGAGACAGGTTTCCTTGCATGTAGGATACGGGATGGAAAACTTCGCAAAGGAAAACAACATTCGAGAACATGGGATTCTTAGGGAAATGTCACTAAATGATTTATAGTTATTCATGAGTCTACATTGATGACAAACTCTGTCACCCAATGGAAAAATTATAACGTCAACTCTCGATTTTCAGAAGAAAATTTTATGGCATTCTCTACACCTACAGCGTGACTGAAGGTCGAGCCAGAAGGCTCAAGGAGATAGTTTAAGTAAATGAAAGTAAGTAAATGAAAACTAAGCAGAAAAAGCAACTAAAAGTAATAGTAATGGTAATATTGCAAAGCATATAATGATATTATCAAAGAAAACGCCCAAAGCAGAAATACGAGCAACTTTGAATGTCGATTGACATTGACAGTATTTTTATGCATTAGTCAATGACATCCATTTGTATTTATTTTGTAACAATAACGACGATCCCAATAGAAAAAGCCTTTGTAACTGGGTTCAGGTATTAAAAAATGCAGTAAAGCTTGAACGCTGGGAATAGAGAAAGCAAGAAAGGAAGGAATGATAAATCATAAATAAATACATTGAAAATTAGAAACTGTGACTAACGAACAATGTCAGACGAAAATTTTGGAATATAAAAAAAAATGCAACACAAATGAATAAATGAATAAATAAATGGATAGTAAATCGCAATATCAAGAGATATCATCAGTTTGCATGTAAAAACAGATTATTAAGGAATAAATAACGAAATAAGTAAAAGGAATATTGAGGAAGAACATTAAGGATACAATGTGGAAATTCGGTCTTCACCCTTTGGTGTCTCCATAAATTACTTGAGGAGGAGAAATGAAAATATTAGCAACATAAAAATAGGAATATACATTCTGTACCACATAATCGAATCCCACTACAACCACCACCACCTCTCCAACTAAAAATACCACGACTTGGGACGATGGTGTGGATAGCGCGCGCTCGCACACACACACACACACACACACACAAAACTATTACAAATCAAAAGCATATATTCTTGATAAGGATATATTTTTTCTAATTTGAATTTGAGGCACGAGAGAGAGTTACAAGGATTAGGATGTCTCAAAGAGTTGTTAGTCCATCCAAGGAGACATCGTGTGCTCTAGGAGCAGGTTTTACTATTCATTCAGTGTCCTGATGATTTTGTCTAGCTTTCTTTTAAACTCTTCCACAATGTTGCTGTTTACAACTTCCGGTGGTAGTTTATTCCATGTGTCACATATGTTGTATGTGAAGATGTTCCTGCAATGAGATGTGTTGTATCTCTTCAGCTCTAGTTTCCATCCATTTTTTCTTGTCTGGTTTTCGTTTAACGTAAATAGGTTACTGTCTACTTTTGTTATGCCTTTCAGTATTTTGAATGTTTCTATTAGTTGTCCTCGCAATCATCGTGTTTCTAAGCCATACATGTTTAGGGTCTCTAGTCGTCTTTGGTAGAATATGTGCCTGATGGATGGATTTAACTTTGTAGTTCTTGCTTGTACCCATTCTAATCTATTTATAACATTTCTTAGTGTTGGTGACCAAAACTGTACTGCAGATTCAAGATGAGGGCTAACTATTGATGTGTAGAGCTGCAACATCGTTTACTTGTTTCTGTATTTGAACTGCCTCTTCATGTATTCCACTAGTTCCTGTGCATTCTTTTCAGCTTTTGTGCACTGTTTTGCCTCTTCTTGCTCTACACTACTTATTTCATTCCCAAGCAGCATGTAGATGGCATGAGGGTTATTTGTTCCTATTTGTAACAATTTACATTTATCTAAGTCAAACGGCATTTGCCATCTTTTTTACCACTCTCCTACTTTCTTTAGATAATTTCTTAAACTTTCTACTATCTCTGGGTCTGCTGCATTTACACTTAGTTCGATGTCGTCTGCAAATTTGGCTATCTTGCTAGTTAATCCTACATCAATGTAGTTAATATAGTAGATAAAAAACAAGAGCAGGCCAAGGACAGAACCCTGAGGAACTCGGCTTGTCACATCTGCCCATTCTGATTCATCTCTGTTTATTACGACTCTCTGTTTTTTTTAGTTAGCCAGTCTTCGACCCAGTCTGCTGGAGAGAGAGAGAGAGAGAGAGAGAGAGAGAGAGAGAGAGAGAGAGAGAGAGAGAGAGTTATTTAAAAATTTAATAACAAGATATTACTCTACTAAATATTATAATGTTAAACACATATTTCAAATGACAGTGTCTAACGCCCAGCTAAAGAAGAGACCATTATACCATTGTACATGCAACTTTTGTGGAAAAAAAAACTTGCGTAACGTAAGATTAAGACTCAATCATTCATGCTTGATCGCACTGATAAGGGAATCAACATTAGCATTAAAAATCCGTGGTCGCAATAAATTATTCCTCTTAAGCGGGAAAAAAATTTTCCGTTCAAGATGTTAAATAATTACATGTTTCCATTTCTTTCGATAAGTGATTGAAATGAATAGTGAAGAAGAAGAAGAAGAAGAAGAAGAAGAAGAAGAAGAAGAAGAAGAAGAAGAAGGAGATACACATTCGAAGAAATCGGAGCGATGGAACCACTTACTTGCTGTGTTTCTAACGTTTTTACTTGTAACTATCTAGCTATTTCTAGACAGGTTTAATATGATACAAACGCAAGATCAAATCGATGTACGTGCTGAAATAATTACCTAATATCCTTTTCCTAGTTACGTTTACCTGCAATTAACACGATTTATTTTCAGTTCTCCACTTTATATGAGAGGGAATTGTGACAAAAATGCAATCCTTATAATCTGTTGCAGGATTTGGCAACCTTCAGTTTCCGAACCGAACACGAAGAGGTGAAAGCCCCGATTCGATGCATTCGGAAATATTTTAGCGTAGATGGCAGATTTACCTGATGATTATCTGACGATCGGTTCCACCCCACAGGGGTTGGGGGATTACCTCGTCGAGGCCCTTCCCAGAGAGAGAGAGAGAGAGAGAGAGAGAGAGAGAGAGAGATAACTCTCCAACTGTAAGCTGAATAAACTCGTTTGAAATGTTCAAAGCCGCACACCGCCCACAATAAAGACAAACTAACAAACGCTCCTACCCTTTCCTGACGCACCCCACCCACCAAAAAGAAGAAGAGGAAGAAGAAGAAGAAGTCAGACAGATCGAAATAGTGTGAATAAATGCATTTATAGCTCATCCCCCAACATCCCAGTAAATAGCTGCTCGGCTATTTTCTATTCCGAAGGCAACTGAATGGACAAAGAAGGCAGGGAGAAAGAATGCATGACTAAATGTTTTGGCCGCAAATAAATGACACCCGAATGCCTTTGGATCAGAGAGCGACAGGCAATAACAAAGAGAACAAAACGGTAGCACTCGGGTGAAAGGATCCGCCAGAAGGAAGGAAAAAAAAGATGGAAGGATTGTTGTCGACGAGGCCGAGGAGGACGACAGAGGCAACGATGGACAGGAATTGAAAAGAAAAATGAATGCAGTGATAATGAGAAAAAACGCTAGTTGAAGAATCAACGAGAAAATGAAACAATAAAGTGATTGGGGTACATAAAGTGAAAAAAGAAAAAAAAAGTGGCGAGAACCCTCAAAATAAAGGGCATGAATATGCGTTTTACCAGATTTCCCGACAAATATTGCAATGTAGCATAAAGCAAGCGTTGCAAGGGGATAAATCGCAGAAAAGACTACAACTAAGACAAATAATTACCAGGAAACGAGGATAGAGACTGGGACACTGCCGTCACCCGAGTTCCTGTTCCCCCTCCCACGTCGAAATGAAGGAAGGGGCCAAGAGAAGAAGAGGGAAGGACCAAGGGACAACAAAGCTGAAGGCGACAAAGAGGAAACCGACGAAAAAGGGGAAATAAAAGAAGGTATGGCGGAAGTACAGTGGTGTAATAATAATAGGATTCGAGTGGGTGGTCACCAACACGCGAAGAAAAATAAAAGCCCGGGAGGGGAAAAAATAGTAACAATGGTTGGACTGCGATTGGAAGTTACTCTTTGGAAAAAGAGAAAATTCGTTATTTATCTGCTGTACTCATTTATCGGAAAGCACCAAAACATGACGTTGCTCATCAATTAACATTTCATAAAACCGCAGTAAAAAGTGGAAAAAGACTAAAGCAAATATTTGCTAAGGAAACTTGAAAGCTGAGGGGTAAATCAGGCGCCCACCAAACCATTAATACCAAGTGCCGTTGGAAGATTTGTCCGGTGGGTAACAGGGCGTGTGGAAAAGGGCGAGAAGCGGAGAAGGGGGAGAGGGAGGGGGAGGGGAGAGGAGCGTTGGGGGTGGAGGGAATCTTGGGCGATCATTGACGCCCTTCACGACCGGCTTCAAAAGAGGGAAATACTGAAAGGGGCGTTCAGTGTAATGACCCTTAACGAATGTTTTAAAACGGAGTTTCCCAAAAAGGCGAACTTGTTATTCTGCCAATCTGTTTCATCTCCTCTCGTAGAAGAGAAGGAAGGAGCAGCAGCTGTTCCCTTCCATCAGATACCCAGAGGCAAATCTGTCATGGCCGGACTTACAAAACCGTGAAAGGCCTTTCGAACTTGCATTCTAAAGTGAGATTTCGTGGCAAGGGGACACCTCCCTCACCATCTGTAATCTTTGGGAAGCCAAATATGCTCACTTCAAAGAAAGGTCGTCGAGTCAAACCTCGTACATCCATTTTTACAGCGAATAAATACTTTCATTATGGTATAACAAAAGAATGATGATGAAGTGTGCACTGTCATACTCCTCTTATTTCAAGTGCAAAAATGAGAATGAATCAAATCGGGAGAAGCAACGAAGAATTAAAGGTAGTTCAAACTAACACCAAGAGAAAGACCATCCCTAATGTATGCGCGGAGAGCCAAGACTGTAAGCAGAGACTGCACGCAACCCTGCCAATCTTGCTGCTGCCACACGCCACGGGGCAAGAAGGACTTAACAACAAGGAAGAAAGAGATGGCGTGAACAAAACACACACACAAAAAAAAACATATTTTATTTATGCTCGATAAAAGACCTTCATTTTGTGTCTAGCAAACAACACCACTTATCCTTCGAACGGAATACTGCAGTTTAAAAGAATGATAAATGACGACAGTGATAGACTGTCTTGTATCCAGAACAGAAGCCCTTTGTCATTTCACATTGATGGACATTACCATAACCGAAGCAAATTTCGTGATGTGACATATATTACCCGTCGTATTCTAATGGCCAGTGGATCAGGCCCTACAGTATGCAAACAGCCATTACGCAAGGATTTTAGCTCTCTGGGGACGGGATATGACTATAAACTAGTAGAGGCACCTGGTTTCCTCAAAAGCATAGAAAATTGCAAATATGTTTCAGACGTGCGCGCACTCACACTATATGCATGTATGTATAGTATATGAAAGAGTTTATGTTACTGTTTTATAGTCATGAATATTAACTCCCAAACATCGTTTAATATCAAATTAACTATACCTTTGAAATAGCTGAATGATCTAGTCTATAGTTTACTGTGTCCAGACCAAGGTTTGAATCTTGGCCGGGGAAGATGCACTTATCAAATACAATTCCCTTTGGGTGTAAGATATTCTCAGGTTGCAGTGAATTCACACTATATATACATACCCAAATACGCACAACTTAATACATACATACATTCACACACACACACATATATATATGATATATATACATACTATATAAATATATATAATATAATATAATATATATAATATATATATATATATATATATATATCATCATCATCATTATTGCCCTGATCTAAAATTCACAATTTCAAACACCGTCCACCACAAGACAGGTCTTCGCTTTAGCGAATTTGTGCCGAGTTTGATTAGTACCTGGATTGGAAACATGGGGCAGGCAAACTTGCGCATTTCCTGCATTAACGCTATGCCCACAGCCAACTAAGACAATGACGTCACGCGGGCTTATCGCAGGTAGGATAACTGACATTGATAAATAATGACAAATAATTAGGTTACTGGTAGAGTACCATTAACTGGACTATCAATAGAAAAACGAAGACGGATGATCGAACGTTCTGTTGTACTGACCAACCACTTGCGAGTGGTTCCCGTCTGTGATGAGCCAGCGTGATGTCATTGTCTGGCCGACCTGTCTTGGTGGGTCGTGGCTATGCCCAGAAACGAATTGGTGTCATTTGAAGGTGAAGATAAGGATAATTTAGTTGGAAAAATATAAAGCAGTTTTCACTGCTTTGATGACAGATTACAAAAGATGAGAAACAGAGGTTAAAAAAAAAATCAAACGTAGCACAATAGAACCCCAGGCAACTTTTTATGACGTAAGTGAGAGGAGGAATGGGTGCAAAGTGAATGTGTGTGCAGCCGCGGGGTGGGGGTTAGGGGTGGGGGTTAGGGGTTGGGGTTGGGGTGAGGGGGAGAGGGGAGAGGCGGGAGTTGCAGATGAACTGGAACTCTGGAAGGGGTAAAAGGGAATCTCTTAGTCACGCCCAATAACAAATACGCTAATGGGGTGTGACTGCCTTGTTGTATCAGCATAAGCCAAGGTCATACGGATACGAAGCAGTCCGCAAGAAAATCTTTCAACATACGTATATTAGAGAGAGAGAGAGAGAGAGAGAGACCCATTATGATACAGAGATATTTTCCAAAAGGCAAACAGATGAAAACGAAATAAATTTCATAAATGGTGAAAATTTCAATATAAATTTGGCAATGATATGCGAGGAGATTGCAGCACAGGCAGATATGTGATAATACTTCAGAAAAAAAAAGATTTTAATAGTTAAGTACCAAAATATCTTCTTTAGTCAAGTTGTAAGTGGTCATGGTAGATCCCACAAATTTAGGAAAATCAGGATAAATCTTTCAAGAAACACCAAGACTGAAAATTGAAGCAATATGAATTTCGTATTAATTTCCTTGCAGGGTTTAACAATTACGCTAAGGACGCCTTTCCTCAAAAATGTGCCTGAGTGTGTGTGGTGTGCGTAGAGAGAGAGAGAGAGAGAGAGAGAGAGAGAGAGAGAGAGAGAGAGGAAGGAAACCAATAGATCAGATGGAAGGATCTAATGCCTAAGAGAGAGAGAGAGAGAGAGAGAGAGAGAGAGAGAGATTGTATGAATGGTCTTACCCCACCCCGAGGTCCTCTTCCCTGCCCATTTTGATAGTATACACTTTGACAAGAGAAATGAGCACTCGGTGTTTTTTTTCTCCCGTAAAACCTTTCTTTCTTTTAATCTTTCCGCTACCTGTAACCCACAACGGTCGACTAACAACCGGATACCCAATTCTTCTTTTCGGTCAAGAGTCATAGTGGATTTCAAGAAAAGCACTCATTCGTTCCTCCTCGTCCAGTCTCGAGGGTCACAAACAAAACTGTAAGATTGTGAGTTGAGCAGTCCTGCCTCATCGGCATGAGGCCAAGGAGAGAGAGAGAGAGAGAGAGAGAGAGAGAGAGAGAGAGAGAGAGAGAGAAAGAGAGATTTTTCTAGAGGTAATTTATAACTGCAGAAACCGGCCTCACTCATGTTTCAGAAATGAATTCCTTCAGTTATACCTTTCTTGTGTCGGTGCTTTCGACATCACCAGCACAAGTAACATTGTAGTATTTTAATACCTCTTCTGAGGTCAAGCACAACTTTCGGATGATTCAGCAAAGGGATTTACTTACAGGGCATTAGTACATAAAAGGTTTTAGTTATCCACATTACTCAATGATTTATCTTAATTTTAGCAACAAATGATACGCCTCACACATGAAAAATGAATATTGAGATGATTTGGCGATTATTATAAAAAATGAAAATACAAGTAAAACCAGGTGCTTTATGAAATAATTAAAGTCGCTACAAAGGCAGAAACAAAAGCAAAGGGATCGATCTCTGTCGTCAAGGCGCACCCACACCAGCCCATGGCTAAGGTGCTAGGTAAGGGGAGAAGAGGAGGTGGGGTTATGGGGTGGGGAGGTAAGTAGAAAAAAAGGCGTGCATTTAATTATTCATGGCTCGGTGTATAGCCGCTTATTAAATGAATAATTTATGTATAAGTCCTAATCCCTACGACAGGATTTACATACAATATAGAGTCAAATTATGTAAGGTCACGAGCAGCGGCGAGGTTATCTCGTACATAACCGGACAGGCTTCCACCGGGCGCAAAGGCTGCCTAAATCGCAAATTGTAAATTTAATTGTAAATCGAGAAGGTAAATCTAATTGCTCGAGTAAATCAGGCATATGCAAAGAACTAAGAGAGATTATTTATGCTCCGATGCAGAGCATGCGAGTAACTAATTGTTTTGAGGGCGGGAGAAGAATTGGAGGAAGACGGGGCTGTCGAAGCCTTTCTTTCGCTCGCAGATAAAAACACGATGACAGCTGTACTCCAAGAGAGACAGCGACTGTTCTCTTGTTGCTTTCAAGAACATCAAGCTGAAATACAATCTGGGAATCGTAAAGGCTGTAGAGAGAGAGAGAGAGAGAGAGAGAGAGAGAGAGAGAGAGAGAGAGAGAGTGTGTAGTAATGAAAAACTTATAAGTGTGACTGAGACACACAAGTTTACGACTTCATTCATGTGTGTGTATGCTTGTGTAAAAAAGTGTGTATGTGTTTGTGTGTGTGTTTGTGTAGTGAAGAGCTAGGTGCTGTTATA
>NC_061107.1:63276012-63293512 GCF_015104395.2 Macrobrachium nipponense
TTATATTTATTTCCTAAGCTTGGGCCTCCATATTTATGTTTATTTCCTAAGCTTGTGTCCCTAATATTTATATTTATTTCTTAAGCTTGGGCCTCCATATTTATGTTTATTTCCTAAGCTTTTGTCCCCAATATTTGTCCGTTGTCCTCCTAGGCTGTGGGTTCCCCTCTTTTATTTATTTGTTAATTTATTTAAGCTTTGTGGTCCTCCATATTTATGTTTATTTCCTAACTTGTGTCAATTATTTATTTGGGTTGTTTCCTAAGCTGTGTCCTCCCATATTTAGGTTTATTTCCTAAACTTGTGTCCCCATATTTGTGTTTATTCCTAAGCCTTGTCCTCCATATTTATGTTTTATTTCCTAAACTTGTGTCCCCAATTTATTTTGTGTTTATTTCCTAAGTTTGTGTCCCTCCATTTTTATTTTAAAATTGTGTCCTCTTATGTTTCCCCATATGTGTTTAATTTCTAGTTTGTTGGGTCTCCATTATTTATTGTTTATTTCCTTTAAACTTTGTGTCCTCCATATTTATGTTTAAAATTTCCCCGATTTTAAGCTTGTCCTGTTTGTCCCATATTGATGTTTATTTCCTAAGACTTGTGTCCTCCATATTTATGTTATTTCCTAACCTTGTGTCCCCCATATTGTTTGATAGTTTATTTCCTCAGTTTGCTTGTCCTCCATATTTATGTTTATTTCCTAAAGCTTGTGTCCCCAATATTATGTTTATTTCCTAACTTGTTGGTCCTCATATTTATGTTTATTTACTCATTTGTTGTCCTCCCATTTTATTTTGTTTATTTCCTAAGCTTGTGTCCCCAATATTAATGTTTATTTACTCAGCTTGTATCCTCCATATTTATGTTTATTTCCTATGCTTGGGCCTCCATATTTATGTTTATTTCCTAAGCTTGTGTCCTCCATATTTATTTTTATTTCCTAAGCTTTTGTCCTCGATATTTATGTTTATTTCCTTAACTTGTGTCCCCAAAATATATGTTTATTTCCCAAGCTTGTGTGCTCCATTTTTATGTTTCATTTACTCAGCTTGTGTCCTCCATATTTATGTTTATTTCCTAAGCTTGTGTCCTCCATATTTATTTTTATTTCCTAAGCTTGCATCCCCAATATTTATGTTTACTTCCTAAGCTTGTGTCCTCCATATTTATGTTTATTTCCTAAGTTTGTGTCCCCAATATTTATGTTTATTTCCTAAGCTTGTTTCCTCGATATTTATGTTTATTTCCTAAGTTTGTGTCCTCAATATTTATATTTATTTACTCATCTTGTGTCCTCAATATTTATGTTTATTTCCTAAGCTTGTGTCCCCAATATTTGTGTTTATTTCCTAAGCTTGTGTCCTCCATATTTATGTTTATTTCCTAAGCTTGTGTCCTCCATATTTATGTTTATTTCCTAAACTTGTGTCACCAATATTTGTGTTTATTTCCTAAGCTTGTGTCCTCCATATTTATGTTTATTTCCTAAACTTGTGTCCCCAATATTTGTGTTTATTTCCTAACCTTGTGTCCTCCATATTTATGTTTATTTCCTAAACTTGTGTCCCCAATATTTGTGTTTATTTCTAAGCTTGTGTCCTCCATATTTATGTTTATTTCCTAAACTTGTGTCCCCAATATTTATGTTTATTTCCTAAGCTTGTGTCCTCCATATTTATGTTTATTTCCTAAGCTTGTGTCCTCCATATTTATGTTTATTTCCTCAGCTTGTGTCCTCCATATTTATGTTTATTTCCTAAACTTGTGTCCCCAATATTTATGTTTATTTCCTAAGCTTGTGTCCTCCATATTTATGTTTATTTCCTAAACTTGTGTCCCCAATATTTATGTTTATTTCCTAAGCTTGTGTCCTCCATATTTACGTTTAGTTCCTAAGCTTGTGTCCTCAATATTTATGTTTATTTACTCAGTTTGTGTCCTCCATATTTATGTTTATTTCCTAAGCTTGTGTCCCCAATATTTATGTTTATTTACTCAGCTTGTGTCCTCCATATTTATGTTTATTTCCTATGCTTGGGCCTCCATATTTATGTTTATTTCCTAAGCTTGTGTCCTCCATATTTATTTTTATTTCCTAAGCTTTTGTCCTCGATATTTATGTTTATTTCCTTAACTTGTGTCCCCAAAATTTATGTTTATTTCCTAAGCTTGTGTGCTCCATTTTTATGTTTATTTACTCAGCTTGTGTCCTCCATATTTATGTTGATTTCCTAAGCTTGTGTCCTCCATATTTATTTTTATTTCCTAAGCTTGCGTCCCCAATATTTATGTTTATTTCCTAAGCTTGTGTCCTCCATATTTATGTTTATTTCCTAAGTTTGTGTCCCCAATATTTATGTTTATTTCCTAAGCTTGTTTCCTCGATATTTATGTTTATTTCCTAAGCTTGTGTCCTCAATATTTATATTTATTTACTCAGCTTGTGTCCTCAATATTTATGTTTATTTCCTAAGCTTGTGTCCCCAATATTTGTGTTTATTTCCTAAGCTTGTGTCCTCCATATTTATGTTTATTTCCTAAGCTTGTGTCCCCAATATTTATGTTCATTTCCTAATCTTGGGCCTCCATATTTATGTTTATTTCCTAAGCTTGTGTCCTCCATATTTATGTTTATTTATTCAGCTTGTGTCCCCAATATTTATGTTTACTTTCTAAGCTTGTGTCCCTAATATTTATGTTTATTTCCTAAGCTTGGGCCTCCATATTTATGTATATTTCCTAAGCTTGTGTCCTCCATATTTATGTTTACTTCCTAAGCTTGTGTCCTCCATATTTATTTTTTATTTCCTAAGCTTGTGTCCCAAATATTTATGAATTAATTTCCTAAGCTTTTGTCCTTGATATTTATGTTTATTTCCTAAGCTTTTGTCCTCCATATTTATGTTTATTTCCTAAGCTTTTGTCCTCCATATTTATGTTTATTTACTCAGTTTGTGTCCTTCATATTTATGTTTATTTACTCAGCTTGGGCCTCCATATTTATGTTTATTTCCTAAGCTTGTGTCCTCCATATTTATGTTTATTTACTCAGTTTGTGTCCTTCATATTTATGTTTATTTCCTAAGCTTGTGTCCTCCATATTTATGTTTATTTCCTAAGCTTGTGTCCTCAATATTTATGTTTATTTCCTAAGCTTGTGTCCTCCATATTTATGTTTATTTCCTAAGCTTGTGTCCTCCAAATTTATGTTTATTTCCTAAGCTTTTGTCCCCAATATTTATGTTTATTTCCTAAGCTTGGGCCTCAATATTTATGTTTATTTCCTAAGCTTGTGTTCACCATATTTATGTTTATTTCCTAAGCTTGTGTCCTCCATATTTTATGTTTATTTCCCTAACGCTTGTGTTCTCCATATTTATGTTTATTTACCTCAGCTTGTGTCCCCAATCCATTTATGTGTTTTCTTTTCCTAAGCTTGTGTCCTCCATATTTATGTTTATTTCCTAAGCTTGTGTTCTCCATATTTATGTTTATTTCCTAAGCTTGTGTCCTCCATATTTGTGTTTATTTCCTAAGCTTGTGTCCCCAATATTTATGTTTATTTCCTAAGCTTGGGCCTCCATATTTATGTTTATTTCCTAAGCTTGTGTTCTCCATATTTATGTTTATTTCCTAAGCTTGTGTCCTCCATATTTATGTTTATTTCCTAAGCTTGTGTTCTCCATATTTATGTTTATTTACTCAGCTTGTGTCCCCAATATTTATGTTTATTTCCTAAGCTTGTGTCCTCCATATTTATGTTTATTTCCTAAGCTTGTGTTCTCCATATTTATGTTTATTTCCTAATCTTGTATCCCCAATATTTATGTTTATTTCCTAAGCTTGTGTCCCCAATATTTATGTTTATTTCCTAAGCTTTTGTCCTCCATATTTCTTAAATGTTTTATTTATCCTAAGCTTGTGCCCCTCTATATTTATTTTGTTTATTTCCTCTAAGCTTGGGGTGTCGTCCACACTATTTATGTTCATTTTTGTTCCTAATGCTTGTGTCCCCAATATTTATGTTTTATTTGTTCCTCTAAGCTTGGGCCTCCATATTTTTATGTTTTAATTTCCTAAAGCTTGTGTTTCCATTCCATTTTTATGTTTAATTTACTCAGTTGTTGTGCCCTCCATCTTATTATTGTTTATTTCCTAACCGCTTGCTGGTCCTCCATGATTTAATGTTTATTTCCTAAGGCTTGGTGTCCCCAATATTTAATGTTTATTTTCCTAAGCGTTGGGCCTCCATATTTTAAATGTTTATTTCCTAAGCTTGTGTTCCCTCGCATATTTGTATGTTTTATTTACTGCAGCTTGTGTTCCTCCATAGTTTACTGTTTATTTCCTAAGCTTGTGTCCTCCATATTTTATGTTTAATTTACTCCAGCTTGTGTCCCTCCATATTTTATGTTTATTTTCCTAAGCTTGTGTTCCCCCAATAATTCATGTTTTATTTCCCTAAGCTTGGGGCCACTAATGACTTTAAATGTTTATTTCCTAAGCTTGTGTTTCATCCATATTTAATGTTTTATTTCCTAAGCTTGTGTTCCAATCCATATTTTTGTTTATTTCCTAAGCTGTTTTTGTTCTCCATATTTGATGTTTATTTACTGCAGCTTGGATGTCCCCAATATTTGTATATGGTTTAATTTCCTCAAGCTTGGTGTTCTCCATTAATTTATGTTTTATTTCCTAAGCTTGTGGTTCTCCATATTTTCATGTTATTTTGCCTAAGCTTGTTGGTCCTCCATATTTAATTTATGTTTATTTCCTAAGCTTTGTGCCCCAATATTTATGTTTATTTCCTAAGCTTGGGCCTCCATATTTATGTTTATTTCCTAAGCTTGTGTTCTCCATATTTATGTTGATTTCCTAAGCTTGTGTCCTCCATATTTATGTTTATTTCCTAAGCTTGTGTTCTCCATATTTATGTTTATTTACTCAGCTTGTGTCCCCAATATTTATGTTTATTTCCTAAGCTTGTGTTCTCCATATTTTTGTTTATTTCCTAAGCTTGTGTCCTCCATATTTATGTTTATTTCCTAAGCTTGTGTTCTCCATATTTATGTTTATTTCCTAAGCTTGTGTCCCTAATATTTATGTTTATTTCCTAAGCTTGGGCCTCCATATTTATGTTTATTTCCTAAGCTTGTGTCCTCCATATTTATGTTGATTTCCTAAGCTGTGTCCTCCATTATTTGTTTATTTCTAAGCTTGTGTTCTCCATATTCATGTTTATTTACTCAGCTTGTGTCCCCAATATTTATGTTTATTTCCTAAGCTTGTGTTCTCCATATTTATGTTTATTTCCTAAGCTTGTGTCCTCCATATTTATGTTTATTTCCTAAGCTTGTGTTCTCCATATTTATGTTTATTTCCTAAGCTTGTGTCCCTAATATTTATGTTTATTTCCTAAGCTTGTGTCCCCAATATTTATGTTTATTCCTTAAGGTTTTGTCCTCCATATTTATGTTTCTTTCCTAAGCTTGTGCCCTCCATATTTATGTTTATTTCCTAAGCTTGTGTCCTCCATATTTATGTTCATTTCCAAGCTTGTGTCCCCAATATTTATGTTTATTTCCTAAGCTTGGGCCTCCATATTTATGTTTATTTCCTAAGCTTGTGTCCTCCATATTTATGTTTATTCACTCATCTTGTGCCCTCCATATTTATGTTTATGTCCTAAGCTTGTGTCCTCCATATTTATGTTTATTTCCTAAGCTTGTGTCCCCAATATTTATGTTTATTTCCTAAGCTTGGGCCTCCATATTTATGTTTATTTCCTAAGCTTGTGTTTTCCATATTTATGTTTATTTACTCAGCTTGTGTCCTCCATATTTATGTTTATTTCCTAAGCTTGTACCTCCATATTGATGTTTATTTCCCAAGCCCTGTGTCCCCAATATTTATGTTTATTTCCCAAGCTTGTGTCCCCAATATTTATGTTTATTTCCTAAGCTTTTGTCCTCCATATTTATGTTTATTTCCTAAGCTTCTGTCCTCGATATTTATGTTTATTTCCTAAGCTTGTATCCTCCATATTTATGTTTATTTACTCAGCTTGTGTCCTCCATATTTATGTTTATTTACTCAGCTTGTGTCCTCCATATTTATGTTTATTTCCTAAGCTTGTGTCCCCAATATTTATGTTTATTTCCCAAGCTTGTGTCCCCAATATTTATGTTTATTTCCTATGCTTGTGTCCTCCATATTTATGTTTATTTCCTAAGCTTGTGTCCTCCATATTTATGTTTATTTCCTAAGCTTGTGTCCTGCATATTTATGTTTATTTCCTAAGCTTGTGTCCTCCATATTTATGTTAATTTCCTAAGCTTGTGTCCCCGATATTTACACCTATGTCTTAACCTTACGTCCTTGATATCCATATCTCAGATATTCAGTAAGATGATTTTAAAGTGATTAAATTGATTTCATTTCATATGGATTGCAAGGTGACTTAACTATTTTAACTTCATTCATCAAATGAAGGAATTGTAAAGGTTTATGTCAACTCTGCCGAAAGGCGCAAAGTACATCTCTCTTTCTGTAATGTCTCTTCCACAACCATTCCCTGATCATTGCCTTGACTTTGGTGTTCGTCAGGCTCCATCCTAAAACCATTGCTTCATACGCCTCTGAAAATACCATTTATTTCCCTAACTTATTTTATTTACAGTTTAATCTTTTATACATTCGTTTTGTTATACATTCGTTCTTACGATATTTGAATCATGAAACTTTTACAGTATATTACATCAAAGCAGGATAGAATCATAGTCTATTTCCGAAAAAAAAAGGATGAGAGGGGGAAAAAATCGATGCACAAACAACAGCGCTCACACTTTACAGCTCACGCCGCAGTCTAATATCCAAAATGTGACTTCAGGTAAAATGATCATAAAATCCTCTTTTCCGAAAATTTCTATTTCATTCTTGACATCAGTTGACATAATACAAACAATACGACCAACAGAGCTACACTAAGGACTAACATTCCTTTTCAAATATCAATGACGGAAAACAAGCAATAACAATATTGATTCTTATATTTTAGCCTCTAAGAGTCGGAAATCCTCGATAGTATAGTGGTTAGTATCCCCGCCTGTCACGCGGGAGGCCGGGGTTCGATTCCCCGTCGGGGAGGTAGTTTTGGACGGAGGAATGACAGATGGGTTTTCGATTTTTGTCATTCAGTTTCATACACGCACAAGTAATTCACTGAAAGAAACCATTATCAGATACTGTGTGTGTCCAAAATAAATTGTCAAAGAAAACGGAAATCCTTTAAAGAAAGAGGAAAGAAAGCAAATGAGTTGCACACATCGCTGGGATTACACTAAGCATCCATTGGGAGAGATTGTTCCTAACTCACGAAGGCATCGGTGGTTCAGTGGTAGAATTCTCGCCTGCCACGCGGGAGGCCCGGGTTCGATTCCCGGCCGATGCATATAATTTTAGTTAATATTATCATTTCCATTTCAGTGCGAGAGAGAAAGAAACTTTCCCAATTGAAGAATAGAAGTCGTTCATCTAGCAAAGGTTAGTGAACAATTTCGTTTTTATTTTCATTTTCAAATTCCCGAAGGCTTGGAAACTCGTATTAAAAGTTTTAATTAAACTCTGCCCGAAAAGATTTCTTTTGTGAAACTCCGAGGCAGCCGCTGTAAATGCTCGAGAAATTTTCGTGCGTCTTAAATAATTTCCAGGGCATTTTCTTTATGGCTATAATTATAAGCTACTTAAGCAACAATTGCGAAAATTGACTTTTTAAATGGTAGTCAAATATTACAGTCAACAATTCATTTTCAATTTCAATTTTAATTTTGTTATATACCACTTTTTACATTAATCGCTGATTTTCTTTTGTTTCATTATAATAATTGAGCTTATTCTCCACCCAACACATGCGTCATGTTTTCTCTCTTCTCCCCGTCTTTCTCATTATGCATTGTTTGCTTATGCTCGCACGCACATGTCAATTTATGGTTATATACCACGAAACGAGAAATTATATATATTAATATACTAAATAAATGCAAATATACACACATCCAAACCAACACGAGCACACACACACACACACACACACACACACACACACACACACACACACATATATATATATATATATATATATATATATATATATATATATATGTATATATGGATGTTTACAAATAAAGAATAAGGCATTTCTCCTTAGAGAAGGCGGGTCCAGAGAAAATCCCACGAGCGGTCATTGCCACATTCATACTATAACTAACGAATCGTGGTTGGACCCTCCTCGGCGCCGGGAATATTTAAAGCTGAATTAAGGAAACCCTGAGATAAATTATTTGTGAGGTTGGGTCGGAATGAGGTGGGTAATTTAAGTGAGGTCATGCTTTAAAAGAGGTTGGGTTGGTCTGTGATGCGGTGGTTAGCGAAGTCGTTATCGGTCAGCTGTCGCTGTTATGAACGGCATTGCTTGTTATCGGTGACTGTCGGCGTGACTTTCCGCTAAATTATTGAAAGCAATGGCGAGTAGAAAAGGAGAGAGAGAGAGAGAGAGAGAGAGAGAGAGAGAGAGAGAGAGAGAAATTCCTTGATATGAGGTGATTCTGTTGTAAAGCATTCTTTCTGGCGGCTAGTGGTACTTTCGCTGAAGGGAGAGAGAGAGAGAGAGAGAGAATTTCGGGTCTGTACGTCAGTGTTGTTCATTTCCACACATGAACACCTCAAACCCATTTACTTAGGATAAGAAAATGAGCCACGAATGGAGTGTGGAACCACTGATTTTCGCAGGAGATGGTGTTGACTGAATACAGCGAATAGAATTTCAGATTTTTTTTATTGAATACAAAATACTAATCAAAAGGACAAATAAACAAATGTAACAAAATTAAGGAAATGGAGAATATAATAATGAAATAAAATTCAATCTAACATAATGAAAGAGCGCTTTTAAAACCTTATCAATAGTTTCTTTCTCTAATTATAAGAGAGTCCTGGTAGTCACAGGGTGAATAAAAAGTGTAATTATGAAAATACAGAATAGCCGTTCCCAGGGTGAGGGAGTGAAGCAAGAATTGAGTGTGTGGACGCCGGATGGGAGGGTGGCCGGACACAGTGAAATGAGAGCAGACGTTCTGCTAGCACGACTTTGCAGGAATGGTTCCGTGGGTCCCAAAACTTGGGCATCTCTAATATAGCTGCTTGTTCTCTCTTTTCCTTTTTATTATTCCTCTGAGACTATCCAGTTCCTAAACTAGCCGTCCTTAAACACTTTCTATGTTTCGGATTATGTTCATTTCTAGCGGAACACCTTGCTAACTTCTTCATCGGTATATAGCAGAGAGAGAGAGAGAGAGAGAGAGAGAGAGAGAGAGAGAGAGATATTCTGTGAACATTACAGAAATATAAAAGAAAAAAATATATGGTTCACAGTTTACTGATTTCCTTCCCTCCTTTGAACAGTAATGACAAGAAGAACACACACATAATATATATACATAATTATATATATATATATATATATATATATATATATATATATATATATATATATATATATATATATATATATATATATATACCCACTACAAACTTCCAGGCTCTCAGCACCAGTCCTCAAAATCCAGAAATGTGTTGTAGTACCGTCAAGCTGAATTGTCATGTACTGCCTCTTTTAAAGTATTTTCTTCAATGATTTTGGGACGTATGATTTTTTACACCTGTGCGCTTTTAGCGCGTTACACATTCGTTTCCTCTGAAGAGGAAAGCAAAATAAGCTCTATGTTCCGTGACTTTTTCAAACATCTGAGATGTCATTTTTTTTGTGTGTTTTTCATCTAATTTCCAATCGTCATCAATTGGCTATTCACATATCTCATCTCCGATAACAGGATACCCTGTGGTAATTGCTGAAATCGGTTTGGAACCGTGAAAGACTAATGTTGACAGCGTATGAGGTCCATTGAAACGATAATAATTTTTGGGATGTTTAGCCGTCTATCCCTAACCCCCATCAACCTATCGACAGAGCTCGCCGTACATTATGCTATAAATGGACGTATATTATATTTTCTTTTTATGCACGGACAATATGCAAATTGATGACAGTGATCATAATTCATATTTGTCATTGCTAAGAATCCCAGTCACGCGAATAAAAATAATCAAGGTAAACAAAATATTATATAAAAACACCGAAGGCTTAAGTCACGGGATGCTTCGTTGTAGGGAACGGAGTAGAAATCATATTCTAGTATAAGACAAAAGAGTGGTAAAAAATAATAATAAACCGAAATAAAGGTAACATCAAAATAAAAGCACCAACACAACACACTTAATATCACAGACTCTAAAAATGAACAATAGTGTCTGAGAGTGAGTGTGGACGCTTGTTCGCTGAAGGTAGAAGAATCCCAGGCACCTTGGAAGAATCCTAACTACTTCAGCACAAAAGGTCACACGGCACAATGACACCTCATCAAACAACGTCGGAGTTGAAGCTTGTGTTGCTGAGTGGGACGCAGGCTGTCACTCAGCTAATTAACAAAAATCAATAACTCTGGAGGGGGAGATCTACGGAAATTTCCATTTTGATTTTTCATTAATTCATCGCCATAAATGAACTTCAGTTTGAACAATGACTTCTATCGCTTTTAAGGAAGAAGGCGAAATTACAAGTCTTTCATTTCATCCAGAAGCTGCAGTCTTGTTGTTTGAAATAGAAAATACTAAAAACAGTTTTCAAATGTTACTGACTTTGTGTCATTATCCAAATGCACTGAGTCTTTTACTAAAATTATCAATGTTTCTGGCTAATATTTAAGTACGCCATTCCTGAAGCATTATTTCATATTTTACTAAATGATTTTAGTGGGTAAGACGAAAGACATTCAATGAAAACAACAGATTTCTTCAGTCAAAATTTGTAATAAAAACTGTCGTTTTTAAATACTAAGGCCTGCCACAAGAACACCTCAATAATCATTGTTTGAATTAATCAGAGGCTAGAGATATCCGGTTACCAAATGTGCCATGAAAGGAAATTGTTTTTTTTTTTCCTGGACGTGAAATGAAGTATACCAATAGTCGCTCAGCAAATCAGAACAAGACGACCAGCCTAAAAAGAGAACTTACCTTCTATGACTGTTAACTGAATACATTCCTAGGACGAAGAGATTCCACAAAGCAATCATAATCTCTCTCTCTCTCTCTCTCTCTCTCTCTCTCTCTCTCTCTCCTCTCTCTCTCTCTCTCTCTATATATATATATAATATATATATATATATATATATATGTTTATGCATGCACACACACACATATATTCCGTATGCATAGGCTTAGACCAGCGAAGATTTTCATTGAAGTCTTTCACTGGAAACTCACACTCTTATGCGAGTATATTTATACAGTCTATTCGTCTATTCAAACCACTTGATAACTCCAATTCCTCTGATCCTGGCGGTCAATAATTCGATAAATAACCCACAAAGGAGAATAATTGTAGTATTGTGATCATTGTGAATCTTCAATAAAGGCTGACTACCAACTTCCTCAATGGGATGACAAAAGCCAATAAACTAGGTAAGCCTAAAACCTCATATGAGAAGACTTCCTTCCGGCTGACCATTATGCCATTATGAAGCCAGATGGTGACCTATGAAGTGTGAAGGCATCGAAAAAATGGTGTGTGTGTGCCTGTTTGTGCGTGAATGTGGTAGCAATCGTTGTCTTTTATTCTTCTAGCGCTAACCCTGGATACAATGAAGGCTTACAGTATAAAATAATTATATGATATATACAAACACACGCACGCACACATACATATAAGGTGTGCGCATACCATCTACATATAATATAATATATAATATTATTATATTATATATAGGTATACACACACATATATATAATAGTGATATTATATAATAGTCTATATATATATATATATATAATCAACAATTTATATATAATATTATATATATATATATAATATATATATATAATATATAATGTATATATATAGACTTACGTGCGTAAAAAACTAGCCAACACAATTTGTCTGAAATACCTGAAAGTAGTATAGGCAAAAGATTTTACACTTGGTTGTTTCACTTTCCTTGTGGTCATAAATTCTGTTTATATTTTATATCACAATTCAATTCCATAGACGTTATACTGGGAGCTGAACTGTACCAAACCCTTTGAATGGTAAAGTTCAAAATAAGATACAATATCCATTAAAAATGAAACTCTCTCTCTCTCTCTCTATTGATCTAGCGTTGAGTAATTCACTTCCATTTGTTACTGGATGGGACCAACAATCGAACTGGATAGTGTGTGCATATCACGCGCCTATACAATCACTCTCGCGCACTCCCCGCAATCACGGGGTAAAAAAGGGTCCAATCTATAATAATTAGGGTCAATTTGGGGAGAGCTTTGGAAACAGTTGGGCAGAGAGTAACCGGGAAGATACCAAGATGATGATAGAGAAGATGAAATATACATGAAAAGATACTAAATTTCTGCGTGCATACACACACACACACACACACACACACACACACACACACATATATATATATATATATATATATATATATATATATATATATATATTATATATATGTGTGTGTGTGTGTGTGTGTGTGTGTTTGTATATATATATATATATATATATATATATATATATATATATATATATATATATATATACACTTTCATATGCATTCCCTAGATATTTTAAGCGGTACTAGATCTTTCATTTTCATGACTGAATGATCGTAGAATAGGGAAGAACTAAAGAGGAGGCAGAGCAGAACACCTACCGTATCAATATTGACATTTAGTGCAGCATTAATAATAATAATAACTTGAACATCACCATAATGCTCTGATTTCATGAGAAGATAAAACTAAGCGTTACGCCCTTGTTTAACCACCTGAATAATATATTACTACGTATACATTCGATTTTCTTGTTTAATAGTGCTACAACAAATTGTCATCGGGCCATTTTACATCAATTTTTTTTTTTAATGGACGTTAATGTTCCATTTCATAAATGCGATTAATATTGCCAATATTCCCTATTGTAGTAAAACCTAATCCTTGAAAAATATAGCAGTTGGAAAACGTAAAGGCTAATTAATTTCTTTTTACCAAAGCTGAAGACTAGAATCAGTAAATGGTAAAATAAAGTGGCGATGGTTTGAATATGAAACTAAATAATGGGCAAGTAATGGTGTAAAGAATCATTATCATTGTCAAGCACATGACTTACAAAAAACTTCTAGTTACTCGTTTTCTACAACAAAACTAACAAAATCTCAAACAGCAATAAAGCGAGAGAGAGAGAGAGAGAGAGAGAATCGCAACTCAACGTCATGTATAAAAAAAAAGCATCTTTGAGAATTAAGAAAAAATAAACCGCATTCACGACATAAACACGCCACTTCACTATCGTCCAATCTCTGGAGAGGATTTCCTGTTTCTCCGAAGAGACTATCTCTGGATCTGTTCTGAACACGAAGATAAAACAGATAGCGTAAGCAAAGTAAAATGGATGCGATTTTTAGAAATGAAAACAATATGCAAAGATCAGTACAATTCGTATAAATCTTTTGAGATTTCTTTAGACATTCCGCTTCAAAAAAATAGAAATAAACAGAAATTCGTAAAGTCTGTATAAATTATACAATCAAAATATGATAGGTTTCTCTTGAATATGAGTAGAGTAGAACATATAGAAACTATACAATCAAAATATGATAAACTTTTTTATATGATTATAAAAGAATATGCCCGAGTAAGCGTATTCCCTTACATAACAAGCAACACCAGAAATCGTCTCAAGCAAAGGAAGCAAAAAAGCAAGCACGCACACACGCAGAAACACACACACACACATACGAAGTCCGTCCAAACGAAGCTGCTTCCTCCTCCTCCTCCTCCTCGCCTCTCGTAAGAGAAGAGTAACGAGGAAGGGCCGCAGCGCGTGACTGAAGAAACGGCTCCGTACAAAGAGCTCCTGCTTGGGCTCTATAATTTATTTTCCATTAGGAAAAATCATGTTGGCTCTGCAGAGAACCCAGCCATCCCTTCAAGCAAACGAGTCGTTGGATCAACGAGAACCCCGCAGTTTTATATATTTGATATCGAGCACCGCATAACGAGACTCGCCGCGATAGAGAGGTTCATTAAGAGAAAGAGAGAAAAAAGAAAACTAACTGTGTGCATCTGTTCAGTGTGTTCTCCAGGGTACGAGCGCAAACATGTATGTGTGAGCGTGCAGATGTTTGAGACTCTTCGGAATCAAGAAACGTTTTTACTCCTAGATAGGGAAATTATAAAAAGAAGAACTCGTGTGTTTTTATCTACTCGGAATTCTAAGCCAAAAATGGGATCAAGTTCCATTGCCAGGGCTATCAAAAGTTAAAATATCGTACAAGCTATTCTTTACCTAAGCCTGCCCAATAAAAAACAATGCGGAGTTTAAACCGAAGTATAATGCAAATATTCACTTTAGTTATTAAAAAATAAAAAGATTCCCAATAAGAAAAAACAAACATTAATATATATATATATATATATATATATATATATATATATGTACATATATACTACATATATATATATATATATATATATATACACACACACACACACACACACATATATATATATATATATATATATATATATATATATATATTTCCCTCTCTATCTTTAAATGCATATATGTATATATATGTGCGTGTATGTGTGTTTGTGTATGAGTGTTTAAATTAATTCATGAAGAAAGAATGATGCTTGATAAAATTGATAAAATTTTGACTCACACTGACATTAATCCTTGTATTATTTCCAAAAATTACCATCATTATTTGATTTGCCTTATAAACAAAACATTTATAGCAAATATTACTGATTATAACTAATCAACAATAACAATAATTTAATTTTTATGACCCCTGAACTATTGCAGGGGAAGAAAAATGAGAATGATTTTATGTCACTACTCAATTTGAAGCTGTGCCAACTTTCTATTTGTTCTAGGAATGACCTTGTGTACTGTACTCTTAGCACATAGGATTGTGCTAATGAAACTGTATAAAGTTTAGCTACCAGCATAATAAGTACTATTACCTTATATATATATATATATATATATATATATATATATATATATATATATATATATATGTATATGTATATATATATATATATATATATATATATATATATATATATATATATATATATATAGCATAAAATTTTGAGTGAATATTCTATGTGTTTTGTACTTACAAAAATATTTGTTCGCAACCATCAGGTTTTTACGTTATTACACAAGAAGCGTAGGAGTACGTCCACACTGTAATGAAACATGTCATACAAACATGACGACAACTCACTGCACAATAAATAAATAAATAAAATTTAAAAAAGTCACAAACAGGTTGAATACGAGTTAACGACTTATAAGCAGCCATAACTGGTGCTTCTTACGATTATCCAGCATTCGCCAAAGTTTCATTCTCCAATTGTGGTCGCCAACTTGCTCTCAGTCTATTTGTGATAAGTTCGCGATAAGTAGCCAACTTGTGTTTTTGACACATGTTACTGTAGCATGGACGTACCTTTAGCTTAGCAGCAATATTAATTATTTGTGCTCCTGTTGCATTCAAAACAGCATTGTTGCGAAACATGAATCCAAAATTTTAGCGATGCATTTAACTTGTGGGCCCCAGAAGCCTTACTCATAAACGTTGCATCTTTATTTTCAAGTTTCTCAGTGCAGTGACGCAGTGGCCTAGAAACTTTAGTGTTTCTCGTCATTACAAATGAAATGAGCTTAAATAATGATATATGACGATATGAAGCTGGTAAGTCTAACTCTCGATGCAGCTATTTCTTCTTCCTTGATGAGAAATGGGGAAATTGCCAGTATTCACAGAGACCTATTAATTCATAGGTGATACAGTTAGTGAGGTATGAAGCTGAACTATATACTAAAACTAGGGCTATATTGATCAGCGGAATTTGTACCATGCATCAATTCCATAAATCATTGTGCATTCGTAACACATATTCTGGAAGATGGGTATTGTTAGCATATTTTATCTTCTATAAAAGGTGTGCATATTACAGCTGCTCAGAATAGACACTTTGCTTTTCTCTACTCCTGTGAGGACGTTGCCAACATCAAGGGACACCTCATACTATAACGCTTCCAGTGACAGGCTTTTTTTTTCCACAGTAATGTTTATTATGATTACAGCCATCCCCAGTGTCACCTTCCTTAGGCCTCATTTCAGTATGGGTCACTGTCTCTTGAGTTTTTCTATATTCGCTTTAAAGATCGTTAACCTTCTTTTCATGCTTTGGCATACTGGACAGTACAAGAATCTCTTCGTACCTCTGACTGTCAAACTATAAAAAAACTCCTCTTGGCAGTCTTATCTGTGCTGACACTTGTAATATTAAGAGGGGTGTCATGATAACTTAATGCTTTTTTCACTGTCATCCAATAATTATGTATTTCGATTAGTTTTTTCTTATTTCACTCTATTGCTCACGTTACCTCCAACAGCTTTGTAGCGCTTCTTGCCTTTATTTCTTCGCTTATTGGTGCACTGTACCTTTCCATACCTTCCTATTATAAGCAAGTTAGTATATTTTTTTGTTTGCTTTAAAAGAATGAACAATTATTTCTAAAACCATGATATCAGTAATAAACAAAAATAACTTATTCCTGATATCCTAAATAGTTCGCCAGCAACATTAGGAACATTAACGCTGAAGTCACTAGACTCATAAAGTTCTTAAACAAGCATATCTGTGAAAACGCTAACATACATTACACACCACTCTCTACACACACACGCGCGCGCGCACACACACTACTCACACACACACACACACACACACACACACACATATATATATATATACATATATATATATATATATATATATATATATATATATATATATATATATATCCTGTTATTCATCCAGTTATTCAGGAAGACAGTTATGTAGGTAGTTGTATACACATGTCAGTAGATAAGAACATTGATAGAATGAATATATATGTATATAAATATATATATGTATATATATATATATATATATATATATATATATATATATCTCAAACACATTTACCATTTGGCAGGTCTTAGGAGCTTTTAAATACAAAAACAACCTTTGAAGGTTCTCGGAGTAGATAACACATCTTGGATGCAACATCAGCAACATGGTAATTAAGTATACAAAATAAAGTATCCGGTTGTAAGACTTGCTCATAAATAACGGCTAAAAATATTTTCCTCTTTATTAGCTGAAAGGAATTAATATTTATGACCGATATCAAGAACTCCCTGAATACCAGTACAGCCTCCGGACATCCATAAAGAATCCACTATTCAACCGACAGCTACTTTTTCAATACAAGGAGCTGATGGCCACTTCTTTAAGCACACACACACACACACTCGGG
>NC_061107.1:63298512-63311012 GCF_015104395.2 Macrobrachium nipponense
TGGCATAACTGAATGCTTGAACTAGGCATGTCTACTCATGATATATAATACTCACAAATCCAAGCAATACCTAATAAAAAACGAATTCATTCCTTTTCGCTGAAGCAGTTCCAGAGTTAATCCTCAATCTAAAAAAATGTAGATCAAGAAGTAAAAAAGCTGAAGTAGATAGTATCTAAATAATCAAAGAACTACAGTAAATACCGATTTTGCCACAGAGGTCAAGCGTTACGAGAAAGGAGTCATAAAGGTGGTCCCGACCCTTTCCTCCCTCCTTGATAGGCCCATAAAATATTCAAGGGCATAGGCAGCATGAATATTTCACCCCCGAAATATAAGGGAACCATATTGACATTAGACTTAGGCATATAAAGTACCAAAGTTCTTTTTATACTGAAAAGTACTGAAAGGATACTGAACCGTAATTCTGAAAATCATTGTCCGAAATGTAGCATTCTATAAAGGTATAAGCCACGAAGGAAAGATAAACAACGGGGTTTCTGCAAGATCTTTCGAAGCAACGTCCTTTACTTAGTAGACCAACTGTTTGTCTGCTAAGTAAAGGACGTTGAGTCGAAAGATCTTGGAGAAACTCCGTTGTTTATCTTTCCTTCGTGGCTTATACCTTTATTTATGGATTTATCACGTTCCAAACTTCCGTGATTCAGTTATACATGTAGCATTTTGAATGATAACTGAAGAGGAAAAAATATTAGGAACCACGCGCATTTTTTTTTTTTTACGCTAAGATCATTAGATGAAAATGCCACATGTCTAAAAATATCACTAGACATCTATAAAAAACATTTAAAGATATTATCTAGCAATGAAACAAGAAACAATTGGCACAGTGCCACTTCGCAGCAATGAGAGGCAGCAGCCAGTCAGCGCATAACAGACAGACTGGCACCGTTGGCGGTGGGGGAGACTGGAATCAATATTTTCGCCCCCGATTCTGACATGACCAGATGCCATCGTTCGCCCGCCACCATCAGCTTCTCAGTCTAGTCATGGTATGCGTTTATGTCTGTATGCATATTTTTGTGGATGTATAAGCTTGTGCCTGTATGCAGGGTGAATGGGGTCACGCGTGAGCATATACGCACTTGCGCGCGTAGTACCACACGCACGTATTCAAAACATACATACATACACGCGTATATATATGTGTGTGTGTATGTGTGTGTGTGTCAGCGAGTTCACGTATATGCATATAAAAACTAAATTATATTTCGCAGACTTTAATGTTAAAGGCAGACTCTCTCTCTCTCTCTCTCTCTCTCTCTCTCTCTCTCTCTCTCTCTCTCAGAATAATTAAAAGTATAATTTTATTATCACCATCCTTATCATTAGTCTGAACTTTAAAACAACGTTCAACATAATCTAGGCCATGGTTTACGTGATGGTATTTCTGATCCATCGGTTCCGTCTTAACAGCAAAGTCAGAGAGTATTCTAGTCCCTCTGACCTCATTCTTTGTTTCAACTTGAACCACTTGACTATAAGGTCAAGCCTCCAGGCGGTAGCTCCAGATAATTTTTTCAACCATGGCCTACACGAATGTTTCTGTGACATCAAATTTTAAAAGACGAAACAGTTTTTAAAATTTAGGAATTATGATTTAAATTTATTTTAATCATGCATGGCTGACAGATGAGCCTACCGCAACCCGTCAGTCCTTTTATAAGAATGCGCTCTCTACTTTCTTCCATTTCAAGTGGGCATTTATAGACGAACATTCTGGTCTGTGTTCTCGATAACCTTTTAATCCCCATGTTACAACTTCATTTCTGTTGTATATTTAAAACATAACCATTAATTTTCTGTCTGGCAACGGCAACCACTTCCAAATGATACAGAGTACTTAACTTACAAAGACACACCACACACACACACACACACACACACACACACACATATATATATATATTATATATATATATATAGTGTGTATATATATACATACATATATATAATATATTATATATATGTACAGAAATACATACATATATATATATAATACATATATATATATACATATATATATAATATATATATATATATATATATATATATATAGATATATATATATATATGTGTGTGTGTGTGTGTGTGTGAGTCTTTGTAAGTAAGTACTCTGTATCATTTGGAAGTGGTTGCCGGGTGCCAGGCAGAAAATAAATGGTTACGTTTTAGATAAAAAAAACTGAGAAATGAAAATGTAACATGGAGATTAAAAGGTTATCGAGAACACAGATCAGGATGTTCGTATGTAAATGCCTTCTTGAAATGGAGAGCTGTGGCATTTCTTATGAAGATATATAAAAAATTCTAGTTTTGAGAAAGAAAGTAGACATGACATTTATATATTTTTGACTGACGAGTTGTAGTAGGCTCATCTGTCAGCCGCCCATGACAAAAATAGATTTAAATTATATATTTCCGGTGAAGCATCATCATTCCTTAAATTTTAAAAAACTATTACATCTCGAAATCTGATGTCACAGAAACATATTTCAGTAGGTTGTGGTCGGAAAATGTATCCGGAACTCCTGTCTGGAGGCTGAAGTGGTTCAAGTTAAAAAAAAAAAAAAAAAAAAAGAATGAGGTCAGAGGGACTTGAATGCTCATCTGAATTTGCTACTAATACGGGACTGATGGATCAGAAATAGTATCACGCATAGTTATGTCATAGTTTATGCTGAATGCTAGTTTGTAAGTTCAGACTAATGATAACAATATAAAAATTTACGTTTAATTATTCTGATATATATATATATATATATATATATATATATATAATATATATATATATATAATATGTGCTTGTGTATGTGTGAGTGTATGTTTTTTTTCTCACCAAATACTCTGTCCCTTTAGGAAAATTAGTCTTAGTTTCAGGCTCCAGTTCTTACCAAGTGCTCCGGGATGAGGAAGCTAAACCCTCACCCTTCCTCAAGGAGGAACAATGGGCTTAAGAGCCCGAGGCGTCTGGTATTTTGCATTTGCCAATCGTCCAAGTATTGACAAAACTCTATATAGTTTATCTTCCCCGATTGCATGACCAACGGTGTAGCTGAATGTGTTACGGCCTGAGACTGATTTAGCGTAAAAGTGGACCCCTTATGGCTACTTGATATTTTCACGGATGGAGTGATGTGAGAAGTCAGAGAAATAATATTCGATGCAAATGCCAATTTGCCGTATATGTAAATGAGTGGTGCGTACACGGGCTGATATTTCAGATGGTACAATATTCGATTAGGGAGTGTGAAACTAAATAAAGTGCAGAACTCTATTGAAAAGATTGGAAAGTGTTTAGAAGAGTAAGAGTAGGATTGATTTAAACAAGAGCCAAAAAATGGAATAATGAATTATAATAAGTCGGAAGCAGTTAATTCGTATTCTGGAGAAACTGTAACAGGTGATGATGACAATATGGGAAAGGCGAAGTGAAAAGCGCGAGAGTAGGCACAAGAGAGAGGTGGATGACGCAGCATGTGTGGGGGGTTCAGTGAGATGCTCATGAATCTTATTTGTACTTGTATGAAGTAGCTAATTCTGTGGAAGTTTTGTGCAGTAGGAATGCGCCCATAATTGAACAGTTAGAATATCGAAGGGACAGTTTCTGTTGTTTTGCTTTTTCCTTGGAGCAACTCCATACTGGGGAAAATAACTTAATGTTTCCAGAAAGGTGAAAATGCATAAATAACGCAATTTACAATTGTTTTATCATCTACTTTTATTACGTAACCACAGTAATTTCTGCGATGCTTTTAGCTCATTTTTAGGACTTTAATTTGTGGCTTGAAAGGACTTTAATTTACAGTTTCAACGAATACGTCCAAAATTAAGAATTGTGTCGGTGGATCCAAATATTTCAACATTTTTGGCCTTTGTGTAAAACAATTATTTTGATATATGATAAGTGTTCCAGTTAAAATAATCTTTTATCGACTTCTTACCTGGGATCTGTTTGCAATTTCTAAAGTGACTTTTATAAAACTTAGTTCTTTTTTTAGTAAGAGTTAAAGTGGAGGTGAGCGAAGCGTTAGGACGAAAAAACATTTCTATCGAAGCTTCCAAAACGGATCCTACGTAAGGTATTACGCCCTTTTTATGTTTACTATACTGAAAGATAATCTCTAGTTGACTCTTTTAAAATGGCTCGCTTTGCCACCGCAATGCTACTGTGCACCTGAACTTCTCTTTCAGCATTGCCTAGAAGGAAGGAGAAAGCAAACCTTTAGTTCTGAGTTAACAAGTCAATAACGTTAAATTTGGTAGAGCTTCGCTTCCAAAAGTACAATTCAAATTATTTCTTTGGATGCCTTCCAAATTTCAAATAATCATGAAAAACATCATCCATTTAAGAAAATTTCCATTTACATTACATCATAAGTAATCTTCACATGAAAACTGCAATAAAGTATGTCTTTGCTAATAATGGACCCATATTAGTTACTTTGAAGGGGTTTAAATGACATACCAACCATTCTATAAAGTTCCACATCCCAACATGTATTTGCTGAAAATGGCCAGTTTATGAAAATACACTAAAACATAAAGAAGAAACTCCCGTGGAGAATTTGCTCCCTTCTGTATAGATCGTTCTTCAATTTTCCGACAGAATGTTTCTCTCGCGATCCTCTTGAAACGGGTTTGTTCTCTGAATCGGGTCTTTGAAAGCAAGCGCTGTGTTTTCTTTTAATTACGTCGAAGTTGTCTGACGGGACAAGATCAGCTAAATGGTAAGTCATGAAACGTTTACAGGATAAATCTCATCTGAGCCATTGACGTTAATATTTAATGCATGCAGTCAACTTGGCTGATTTTACCGATATGATATCTTTGCGTATTTAAATCATGTTTTACTGACACGTCCTCGGGTGCGTAGTTTGCCGTCACCGATCATTCACAAATGTTATCTTTTCACTATATATTTTTAAGGATGTTTGCGCAAATGTTTAGGGACGGAGATCTTTTCCCATCCTATACTCCCAGCTAGTAATTTATTTGTTCTTTCCATAAGCTTTACTTTCATGGATTATATGTTTACGCCCACGAACTAACACCCTGTTGCTCATTATTCCCGTATTCTAATAGACAAAAAAAAATTGCGAGCATTTGATCACGTTCTGGTAAATGTATATTCTTTTCGTAATGGTTTGAATCTGATAGCGCCTCTGCCACCATCAATTCTCAGTTCAAAGCACAAAAGGTGTTCAGCAAGTGTTTACTCTTGTGTCTGCTTGGACTCATTTGCACGGGAGTACTGGTGGTCTCCCTTTCTACAATTGTATCATATATCTTGGTTTTTTACAGAAAAAAAAATCATCCATCTAAAAGTTCTAATTTATGAAGAAAACTTAATTCTGGGTAAGGTAAATCTTACTCATTGGTCTACCGTAGAGGCCATAAGTGAAAATAGGCAAATGAAGAAAAGAACATGCGTGGCAGCAGCAAAGACCATTCTTGTTGTTCATACTATGCACCAAAATAGTTGTGCTAGAACGTACTTTACCCGTGACGTCTCACAGCAGACTAATCACTGACTGTCTTTTAAACATGGCATGATTTTGCTTAACGCTTCCCTTGGTTGCCTCCAGATTATCTAGGCTTTCTGTCCCTTTCAAATATTCTTAGAAATTGGCTTTGCTTCTTTCGCAACTAACGATGCCAGTTCTTTTGTTTTTTTACAGCCACGCCCGAATACTAATTATTTCTAAGAGAATTTGGTTTGCAATGTTTCTTTGCTGCAACAATTCTTCATCTTCAGTAACAGCTGATTTTCCTGTACATATGCGATTTACGATTCCTCACCGCATGTTTTAACGAGTCTTCTATTTCTACTATGGATGCAAGAATTGTGTATATATACACGAGTATACATTGTGTGCATGTCTGTGAGTTCGAGCGGGCGTTTATAACGTTTAAGCCGGGAACACCATTCATGTATCCACAGCAGAAATCGAAAATACTCGTTAGTACATGTGGCGAGGAATCGTAAATCGCATATACACAGGGATTGTCACTGAAGATTTGTTTGCAGCAAAGAAAAATTGTAAGCAAAATTCTCTCAGAAATAATCGATATTCGGGCTGGCTGGCTGTAATATAATAGAGAATAATATATATATATATATAGGTATATATATACTAGATCTTAGAGATGGATAGATATATATATTATATAATAGATATATATACTCCTATATAAATAGACAATGTAGAGATATATATATATATATATATAATAATATAATAAGTTATATATATATCTATATAAAATAGTACTATATATATATATATATATATATATATATATATATATAACTTATATATAAATAAAATATGGTATTCGAATCTGGGCTGTAATTATTCTATAAATATATGTATATTATATATGATATATAAATATATATATACATTTATATAATATATATATTATATATATATATATATATATATATATATATATATATATATATATATATATATATTCTATCTATATATATCTAATATATGGTATTCGAGTCAGGCTGGTAATATATATATATATATATATATATATATATATATATATATATATATATATATTTTATATATATATATATATATATATATATATATTATATATATATATCTAATGTATGGTATTCGAGTCATGCTGTAATATATATAATATATATATATATATATATATAGATATATATATATATATATATATATATCTATATATATATATATTCTATATAATATATAATATCCATATATATATATATATATATATATATATCTATATATATATATGATCTATATATATATATCTATCTATATATATATATATACTGTACTATATAGATATATATCTATATAATATATCTATATATATATATCATATAGATATATATTGTATATATATAGATATTATATATATATATATATACTATATATATATATATATCTATATATCTATATCTATTATATATATATCATATATATATATATACTATAATATATATATATATATATATATATATATAGATATATATATATATATATATATTATGGTATTCGAATCTGGCTGTAATATTCATAATATATGTATATATATATATACATATATATAAATATATATATATATATACATATATAATATATATATATATAATATATATATATATATATATATATATATATATGTTTAATTGTAATCGTTTGCTATGCCCAAGAAATTTTTCTAGTTATTACCCTGGTATCTTTCTCAAAGGAGCTAGTATTTTATTATTAGAACATATAAAAAAATAAAAATGGTTATGAGAACACGGTAGGCGAATTGCTCTGAAGTTTTGTTTGTAGGTCATTTATGAATTTATTACGTATTTATTTGTAAAGCTTTTCTGTTAAAAAGATTTCGCTGGATATCAGTAAATGCATTTCTGTATAATAAATTCTTTAATACAACACTTTGTATGGTAACTGAAAAGCAAGTGGCACAATGACTTTCAACGAACGAACAGATTATCGCTTGGGTTTCTCAAAGCGCCAAGATAGAAAACCCTTCCATTGTGGACCCGAATTTCCGCATGCAGCTTATGACAGCTTATAATATAGAATAGCATCGCTCTTATCTGCAAAATTAAGCTTAAGGCTTTTTTACCTCGTGGAAATCAATTTCATAAGGTAATTATGTCCTGTCAAATTATTTTATACAACAAATGGATCTCAGTCGGCCCATTGAAATTCCAAAAGACAATCACAAAAATACAACAGTAAATAAACGTATATTTATTTACGGCATAGTTTGTACATACATATACTGGTTTACGGATCCATACTTCTCGTAAATATTGTAATACATATCACAGTAATTTACACGCTAATAGTGTCTATGTCGAAATGAAACATGCAAGTCAATATAATTACATCCTTATATTACAGACACAAATATAATCACATACATTTGGGCATGCATTATAAATATGCAAATATAAGACAAGGAAACAAGAGCGTTCAGAGACAGCAAATCTCCGCCAAGACTGAGCAATACACCTCCAGAAGGTTGGCTCTCCTTCAAATTGACTTTCCTACGTCTCACAAATCTAGTCGCTTGTTGCCATTTACGGCGGCCTTCCACGGTCACACAGGAATGTTTATAAAGAGGGTCAACTCTTGCCTACTGTCTACTTAAGACTTTTGCGACAAATGAACACCGGTATCTCAAAAATGAAGAATAAATAAATAAATAAAAACATAAAAATAATTTTCCTGAATGAATTTGATACCGGAAACATATTCCTTCTCTCAAGGGGCAAACAAATTAAATGATTGCAATGGAATATTAATCTAAAGCGCACTATGCTTAAAATAGCGAATTATGTTTGAAAAAGTAAGAAAACTCGTAAAGATCATGGACTGACGCAGTAAACGAACAACACCTACGTGACCGCACAATAAACATTGTTTGTTTACAAAGTGACGTCATAACCGGCTACACGCGCTACGATTTGAATAATTCTTACCTACCATAATTTTCTTCTAATGCAGCATTTCTCTCGGGTCCCTTTCAAACTCTCGAGTAGGTCAGATCCTGCCAGACACACAGGCTGAGCATACAGCTTATTACGAATTAAATTGTTCGTCCTTGGGGGCGTGGGGGTTGGCTGCCCATTTCCAGGTAAAAACACCAGTGCCAGCAACTGCCGATGAGTCACTCAAGGCACACAGAATAAACTCCGAAAACTGAAGCACCGAGAGAGAAATCGAGGCAAACGAGAGCTACAACAATAAAACCTAGCGATTCCAAGTCACAAATCGACACAAAGAAAACTATCACGGTCTCCCTTCAGCTTTGCCGTGGCAACACTGCCAATGTGAGTTGATCACATGCGATGGTTCGCCCGACATGGAACAAGACCCTTTCCCCTCCCCCTCCCCCTCCCTTCTTCCCCTCCTACACCTCATCGTTACCAGGCAAGCGCACATCAACCAGGGCGTGGTAGCAGCAACTACCACTTGATGGGGGAGAAGTTTCCGTCTATAAAACCTGCTGGCGATCGCGACTCTCGCTATTTCATGCCATTCCATTGAAACCGTATACATGGTAACCACAGCATGAATGCACTCACGCACACTTTGCATATATATATATATATATATATATATATATATATATATATATATATATAGATATATATATATATATATAGTGTGCGTCATCTTGCTAACATAGAGTGTTCTTCGAGCACACTATCTAGACTTAATAAAAAAATAAACAGTGACATAAAAACTACAGATTCAGTAAAAGGGAAAATTTACGTAAGTCATAAACTATCCTGATAGTTATCAATGACAAGCTTTAATACGGCAGATTTAATTTTCTTTTAACAAGAGAAATAAATGCTGTTACATTTCTTGCTCTATGCTGAAGGCCTGATTTCTCCTCAATAAAAACTTACAATAAAACGTTTTATCCTCCCCTGAAGACGTTCCTGTTTCAATAAAATGCATCATTTCCCTTAACTAAACAGTAGCTTTCTTACGAACTAAAAATTAAAATTAGTTGTTTTGCAGTATGGTTCATTTCTGATAGCTTAATTTCAAGCCCCATTTATACTAGGCAACCAATACAATCCCTTCAATGATACCATATTTCCCTACCCCTATAAAAGCGTCTGATCAGAGTGTCCCCGTTAGGGGAAAGGGTTTAGAGTCTAAATTTACAACACTCTCATTTCATCTCTCTCTCTCTCTCTCTCTCTCTCTCTCTCTCCTCAGTGATTTTATGAATGTTGCTGAAACGACTGGAGATGCAAAATGATATTCAGCAAATTCATCATTCTCTCTCTCTCTCTATCTCTCTCTCTCACACACACACGTCTCGTAACGCCCCATCTATCGTGAACGTTTGACTAAGAACCACTTCTTTCCCGAGGCAGTTACTCTTTCGTTTATACTGTGTAGCACAGGTTTCAATGTTCAGGATAAAAGCTTTTAATAGCTGTCAACCAATTTCCTTTCACATTATGTATCTTCAGCAGTCGTCACTTTTCCAGGTTAATAAAAGCCAAATGCTACGTTTACTATTTACTCCCATACTTCCACACACTACCAAGAGCCTTCAGCCTGACACCTCTGCCTTATCTGATCACTCACTGCTTTCGTGTGTGTTACATTACATTCTAATTCAAACTGATACCAAAAACACTGCCTGGTACCGCAAGTAATACTATACTTCATAATATAAAGTCACCCTGACACTTTTGAGCAATTATTCTTTTTGCCTTTCTCTCATCAAATCATACCAAACGTATTCGCCAGCAATGAAATCACACTTCATTGCGTTTAGCTTGTAATTCCATCAGCTCTGATGCCTTTCAAGAGTTCAACCACTTTCATACATACTTGCATCATTCAGGTTTGACTTGCTTCTGTTCTCTGTTTAAATTATCTTAAGGCTATTCCTTCACTGTATTTTTTTATGTTGACACCCATTTTTCATTAACCTTTCTCTCTGCGCTTACCTCCCAAAAGAGGAAAGTGGATTTTAATATATATCTTTTGATAGAGGTTAAAACTGGATTTCAAGCTGACAGAATTTGCATGATCCCGAGAACTAGGTAGAATATGATTAACATATCATGGATTGCGTATTTTGACAGCTACCAAGGACATAAAGAAGGACATCTACTAAGTTTAACGGTAGATGAAATATTTAGAAATTCAAGCATGTAATAATGAATGTCTTAAGAAACTATATCCAAATATAACAACAAGTAAACAACTTACTAGATAATAATCAGAAATATTCACACATATACGATTTACAAGCACCTAAACTGCAGCGTTTATCGATAGAGGCTTCATCAAATCACGATGATAGTGAACAGCGTTGAGAGGTTATCGGAATTCTGACAGTGATCCTTATTAAGCCTAGACAGAAACATACGAGTGAAGGGGTTTGAGGGCAAAACATTCTTTGATGGAAAAAATAGATACAGTAACCATTATACTATAATCAGCATTTTAATTTCCGCCAAATTCAGCACAAAGTCAGTCATCACATTGTGATGTGTTTGTACTACATATTCACAGATACAACGCTTATTACCGCTTACAGATTATTGGAACGACTTTCCGAATAATTCTTTAACTCGATATTAGAATTTAATTTTTTATCACCTTTACTTACAAAATAGCGGAAACCAAACTAATAATTACTTTTATCGTCATTTTATCATGGGGCTAAGTCGAAGTGCGAAAAAATCTTTGGTTTTCGAATAGTTTCCTTTTTAGACACTGGTGAAAAGTAATTTGAACTGAAACTAAATCGAACTGTGAGATGGAATAGAAATAACGGGCCAAACCATGTCCAAGAGTGGGAGTTTAAGACAAACAATGCCAGTCCCTTAGGCATAGGTCAACTTGCCATCGCAACGCTGCCTCTGCGCCAAACACCGCAGTTCGGCTGGAAATTTCGGGGTCTACTACATCAGCAATTCCAGGAAGTACTTATCAGCCAACACAGCTGGATCAATATTTAGAAGAAGAAGAAGCATAATAAGGCTGGGGACTGAATTCGCTGAACTAGATGTTAAAGTAACTGTGTCCATCACTGTACACTAATACCTCTTACCTTTTGGAATGAAATTTTTATCTTGTCACATTAACAGTATCATAAAAGTTGTATTTGATCATAAAATTCAATACTCAACATATTTGCAAGAAAATATTTACATGCCATTATATACACAATTAAGAAGGTGAGTGAAAACCGGGACTTTGAACAAGTACTTTCGTAGTTTATTCTACATTTTCAGTGTGAACTTGAAAATGTACATAGAATAAACTAAGAAAGTACTTGTTCAGAACAAGTCCCGGTTTTCACTCACCTTATGCGGATTTTGTGATTTTCTCAAGCACGTCCTCCTTCGTGCCACACTGGATACATATATATAGTGGTCCAAAAGTAGGTGTGGACAGTATATGATAATATTTATTTTGAGATTACACATACAACTATATTTACTAATACAATTGTTACATTAACAATTAGATTTTATTGTGCGCAATAATATAAAAGCAATTAAATTTTATCATTAGATGCTCAAACTGCTGTCCATCACAATTTACACAGCTATTCCACCTACTGTCCACCTACTTTTGGACCACCCTATATATATATATAATATATATATATATATATATATATATATATATATATATATATATATATATATATATAGTGGGTGTGTGTGTGTGAGCGCGTGTGTACAGCAGTTTACCGAAAAATACCAAAATGTCGATCCCGGTAGGAGGGAGGGAGGGTTTTGGAGGGATGAAAATTCTTAGGGTTCGTTTCTTAAAGAATCCAAATATCCTTGTCGGACTAAGTAGTGTAATAGGTACCTCCCAGTAGTTGACTGGGGTGAGTCGTAGCGATGATTGAGCAAGGAATGGGGCTAAAACATCATACCTGAACTGCTTGTTGAAAAAATT
>NC_061107.1:63316012-63333512 GCF_015104395.2 Macrobrachium nipponense
CACACACACACACACACACACACACATATATATATATATATATATATAATATATATATATATATATAGTATGTATGTATATATTGTCATCGTTGCAATGCCGGGATTAAAGCAAAATTGGTGAATTCAAAATTCTGAATTTCTAAAATTATTCCTTGTGCATAAATCTACGGCTTCCTGACTAATAGCACACTGATTATGGGCATAAAAATGGGAGTGGAACCCTTATAGAACATCCAGAATTACTTTCCAAGATAAGGAATGAATATAACACGTAATGTGCTAGTAGATTAATATAATTTCTAAAAGGCAATCAGAAGATATACAGTTTACAGGAGCTCTGTCTGCCTATGGGGCACTCGTGGCGTTAATTCTAATATTCACAATAGTAAGGCAAAAGGTACCACTAAGTTGCAAGCAAATAAAATACCCTACGAAATCACGTAAGTACAAGAGAAAATGGATCGTGAACTTAGGATCAGCAATATACAATAACTCTATACAAGTGCAGCACTGTAAGCAAGTGTGAGCAGCAAGCAAGTAAGCAGGGATATGGTACCCCGATACTCTGGCACTGGCAGAATGGTTACTTAAAAGTGCTAGCAGTTGTTAACTTCAAGACTGGTTTAGGAGAGCGGCAGGCTGAGTGAACTGGTATGGGACCGCTTCTGTGTAGGCGTACTGCAGTGAGGCGATAAGCCTTCCATTACTGGCAAGGTTACCATGCCATGTACTACAGGCTAAGGGAAAGTGCAAGGACAAATGCTATTTGGTAGGCCTGGGAAAGCTGTATATATACCCGATTTTGGTAACTGGAACCATCCTGTCCTAACTGGATATTGTTGTTTTCAAAACAAGATCGAGGTCCTTAAGGGGGGAGGGGGGTGTGCAATTTGTCTCGGTCTTTTATCTCCGGTGCTGATTTTCCACAGGAAACCTGAAAGAACATTTGAATTCCGGTGTGATGGAGAGGGACCAGGTCAGGTAAAAAGGGGGTGAGGTCAGTTAGCCGGTTGAAATTAAGCTAGGGAAACCTCCCATGAGATGTGTGAATTTTCGCCAGGAAGTTCTCAATTTAATTGCTTTTGGCTAAATTATGTTGGGGGCCACACTACACAATGGAAAAAGGGGTGCAAGTCCCTGAAGTGTGCGTAACCTGTCTCGGGATTTGACATTGGTTAGTTGCTAACACTGATGGGGAGATGACACCCCATAAATCATAGTACATGTACCAAGGAGAGAAGGCTATTAGGATGTTTTCCATTTTCGTTTGGTGAAGGAATATAACAGGAAATAATCTGCTAAGTCAAAATACTCTCAAGGCGCCCTTAATTCGTTCATAATGCAGAAGGGAAATTCTTGACTGGATCTTAACTTAAAAGGTAGTTACTCTACTTCTTGCTGTTCCTCTTCACAATTTGAACTTGACGTTATTAGTTCAAACGTTTTCCCTGGAAACTTTATGTTTGGCTGAAGAAAAGAAAAGTGGAATCTCATACATACATATATATATATATATATATATATATATAATAATAATATATATTTATATATATATATTATTATATGTATATATATATTATATATAATATATATATATATATATATGTATATATATATATTATATATATATATAATTATATATATATATAATATATATATAGTACGACCAACAAAAAAAATTGATAAATAAAAAAAAATAAAGTGACAAAAGCCCCCACGATTGGGTAAATAAGATGTAAAAAGTTCCAGAATCAAGGAAAATATTAGGAACTGATTATTTATAACAAAACCAAACATAATATAACGTTTACATCTTGTGCGTGGGGAGAAAATCTTGCACGCGTCCCGAGTAAGCTGGAGGTCGCATCACGCCTTGTTGATGGATCTGTTAAGAACAGGCAACATTTCTTGACAAGCAAAATGGCACTATATATATATATATGATCAAATATATATAAATTTAGTTTTGAACAAAACAGCTTTATCATTCATGTACTACCTGTAGTGAGTGATATCCCATGAACATCAGACCAGAAAGCTGCCGTTTATAACGTGGTGGAAGGAATATTCAATCAAGTTCTTGGAAGCGATGCAGGTAAATACAAAGTCTTTCATCAGACGAAAAATCTGGGGTGTAACTTTATTCACAAGAAAGGCATGCGAAGATCCTCCCTAAATATGAGAAACCTGTTGTATACAAGGGGCAATAATCCGCATCAATCTGAAGAGGCCCTTCAGTGGAGAAGCACAGAGGAGGCACTGTAGGAGCGACCGCCACTCATCAAAAGCAGACTTTGATAGACCTATGATGAGATCCTTCCAGAAAATAGCGCTATCTACTTACAAGTAATAAATGGTAGATCAGAGGTGGTTTCATTGTAAAAGTAGTAAGAAACGATGAAATAGACCAATTTTCGTCTGTTTCGTTAGGAGAGATGCAGCTCAACGTTTCTGCATCACACAAAATGAAACAAACAATATTGAGAAAAGGCGTCAAAAGAAGATTTGAGATGAAAAGAATAAATATTTGTAAGGTGCAAAGTCATCAACCTACAAATGAATTAAGCAACAGCGAAATATGGAGATGGTTTACTATGAAGAAAGCGAAAAGGTCTTCCATGATGGCTACTACCAGATAAGGAGTGGCAGATATGGCACCGTTAACTTCAACAGAAATTGACCCGTCTCATAGCAGACAAGAAGTGGTTTATAGATAAGCGTTCAAACATCCCTTGCCTGTGACGATATTCCATTTTGAAACAGCCGAGGGTGAATATACATAATATAATATACAACCAAATTATTGCTAGCGTGTTGAATTTGATCTAAAATAGAACAAAAATACAATTAAATCTTGAAAATAATTTGTACTAACGGTTAAAAATGATAAGATACAAGACATGAATGAATTTATACAGGGTGGAATATTAAAAATCTGTCCTGAATTATCAAGTAAAGTAAATATATAGCACTGTAATAATAACTGAAATTGCTTTTTGCTAGTCTGTCTGTCCGAAATTTCACTAATAACCAACCACTGAAACTTTGTTGATAAAGTTCCTATAAACATCCAACAATAAAAGTATTTCTGTATTATTAAATTAAGAGCAAATGTGTCAAAAAGAACCTCATTTACTTGATTATTTTAATATAAAAGGACTCATAGAATTAGCGTTGTAATATGGAGAGAGAGAGAGAGAGAGAGAGAGAGACTAGCACACAAATGCCACCACTTAGGATTGTTTTTTGCTATTATCTGTGAGGACGATCGGAAACCGCAACTAATTATGTCCGCCTGGGCCTAACTAACTATATAACCCAACTAACCTCAAAACCCATCTTACCGGCAGGCGACGTCAACCGCGCGGGAGATGCTATCGCTTAGGAACGATAATTAAACTTAAATGCCTGGAGACTTATTCCTTCATTCCCTGTAGGTCCTGATGGCGATCGTGCGATCAATTATAATTATTTCTGTCTTGCCTATCCCATAAAAGAGTCAGTATCACGATACACAAAAGTTGCTGATACACTATAACGTCAAGCTATAGTATAAAAGCTCATCTGAAAATATTTTATCCATAGCAATATTTAGACGGCATTATATATCTCAATCAAAGCCCAAGCCAATCCAAGTACGCAAGACGTCTATAAAAGGCTTTCCAAACCAGCTTCTGTGACCTTTGACGCAAAGGCTCAATGTTACATACTCCTTTTGATTTAAAGAGTCGTCTTAATGAATTCAAGGAATCTCGACAAAAGGCTCTTGACAATTCACCTTTTCTCTCTCGCCCTTCGTGTTGGGAAATTCCAACATGCAACGTGCTGGGAACCAATGGCTCTCCTGGCGATAAATACACCATACTTGGGGGAGAAGGAGGAGGTTAGGAGATGGCATTCAGATGCGCTCTCTCTCTCTCTCTCTCTCTCACACACACACAAAGACGCACATAACATATAGTTAGCGGCTGATCTTTACAAAATGTTCAGTATTTAGTGAAAATGACAGGAGGACGTACAAAAGCTCTTTTTTTTTACTTTATTGCTGAGTGCACATCTTGGAAAATCCGCGAATGCACTTTGATTTATCCTGCTTTTTAACGAGAAAGAAAACAAATAAATAACGAATTTGTTCCTGGCCAAAAATAACTCTAAGAATAGGTGTTCACAGATAGCCTCTTGCTCCCCCACTAGGAGAAAATAAATAAAAGCAAGAAAACAAACAATGAACTCCGTTTTTTGCATTTTCTAGAGTCCAGCCTCGACCTGGTACGTGTAAATCCATTAGGCCCCAACTGAGAAAATAGTTTAGTGCTGTTTGGCCGCAGCTGGTTCTTCAATCGGCAGGAGGGAATAAAAGGCGATGGGAGGAGGCAAGACACTTACCGGGTTAATACAGGGGGAACTAGATCCCAGCCAGGAAGAGGGTACGTCTACGCCCTTCTCAAAGTCCTCCCGGAGGAATCTTAAACGACGACGGAGCGCTTGGAAGTTGTTAAGAAAACGGTACTAAAGTCAACAGAGAAATCTTGATGGCGATGACGATAACAAACTCTCCTCCCCTCCCTCCCCTCCCCCCCCCTTCTCTCCCCTCCCCTCCAACCCCCTCTATCTATTGACCACAACGCGTCGCCCGTGTCCATGTTATATCGTAAACAAGCCGATCGTTGCCTTTGGCTTTAACTAACCATGCAATACGGCAAATGCTGGCTCTCAGTCACTTTGCCAAAATCCATCTAATATGTCTACTTCAAACAGAACAAATTAACATTTTGAACACCATAAATTATTTATTCTTAATTAATTACATCCTGATATTCCCAACTATAAAAACCGGAAAAAACTCGATTATACTACAGATTTCCCATTCCTAGGAAGACCAGTGATTTCTCTCAATCTACTGCTGTTAACATCATGGTTAATTTTTTAAAAAATCAGTTCTAAGAATAATGACAATATTGTGGACGGCGACTTACACAGTTAGAAGGATTGCTATGAATATGGCTGCCCCGTTGCAAATCAATTGTAAATTTTCTTTCAACGAAGGCAGGTGGCTGCAGAAGAAAAGCCTCCTGTTAAACACTAAAATTTCCTCATAGCACCATCCATTCGGCCACGTGTCGGTCTATTTTAGGAAAAATATTAGGCAAGAGGTTCTCAAACTTGACCATACAAGGACCCTCAGATATGAAGAGTCCCAGCCGAGGACCCCAGCCAATCAAAAGTTATCATTACACCGGGATACCCAGTACAACGTAGCACATTTGCTATTTGCATATTCCTGCACAAAGTAAGTATACGTAAATATATAAAATATTTTCATTATCTTTTTATTGCTTTAAAATCACTACAAGTAAAACTGCTGAAAACAGCCACAATTTTATTTTTTTCTGGAGATGAAAAAATATAAATTTTATCGTTGTGTCGCGGACCCCAGTTTAGGAACCGCTGTACTAGGCAATGGCATATGGTAATGTCCATATATTTCCAATATCTTTATGTTATGATATAACAGAAAATAGTCTGGCAAAATACTTAAGAAGGAACTGGTAAAAAATTAAATTTCATGGCTGTTACTTTCATATTACAAATCATCACTCAGTATTTATATGCAGTCATCATCCCATATAATGAATACTTATGTAATAAACACTTTCATTACTGCTGTTGACGTTTTGCACCCATGCATAGCGTAAGTGATGAGCTCATTTTCAGTGAGTAACGCTAATCTTTAACCATTTACAGGAGTCGATATTCTATTTGAGGTCAATTCCATTCAAATGGGTTAGAAAAATGAAAACGTAATGAAACAACAGCAATAGTAATGGTCATTTATTCCCCATCTTAGACATCTGACCAATCTTAAAATATTAGAAATAATAAAAAGTAATTTCTTATTTTTTTTCTTTTGCTATTAATCAGAGCAAACAAAGCTTACGAGGAAAGCAACCCGAGCATCCCATAGAAAGAAAACAGGCTTATAGAATTCGTAATTACCGTGAGGTTTACAGTAAGTTTTTGTAATTGATGCGAACTTTGTAATGAGAGAGAGAGAGAGAGAGAGAGAGAGAGAGAGAGAGAGAGAGAGAGAGAGAGAGAACGTAACTTGGTAAGTGCGACGATAAAAAATGCCCTAGTGTTGAATGTTTTTCAAGCACGACATCCACTACTCTTATTGAAAATTGTTCTTATGTTAATCTTCTGAAAGCCACAGAACTTCCTTACACTCACCCCTTTTACCGTCTCTACATTTTACGTGCTACTGATGTCAGGCATTAAACAAATTTTTTTTTGTCTTGTTTGCATCATGATAAATATCTCACTAGTTATCTAAAAAGTGAAGCAAAATAAATTTCTTGTTACTACTTGTGTGGTTAGTACTACTGCTACCACCAGCCCTAAAAGCAGCAATGATTACTACTCTATGCCTCCACAAGAGCAAGGGAATGCCAGAGAAGAGGCTGTCGTGAACCATCTGTCATATTCGCAGTTCTTTTCCAACAGCTGTTACTGCAACGGCGACATTTTCTTTTCATTAGCTCCTAATGGAATAAAAAAGCACGCTGGCAATTCCGAGAATGAGCCACACACTGACGTAATATTCACTGGTGTTGTCTGACTGATGCGGTTTCTATCTGAACTTAACATTAAAGAGATCTATGGTAATAATATTGAAATCATTTGTGGATCCTAATTCATATAATTTAGGTTCTAACCTAACTAGAACGAAAGCTTATGTAACACTGCATTATCTCAAACTTAGAATCTTTTGAGGGAAAAGAGTGACAAAAAAGAAAAGATCCTCCACATATTCATTGTTTTGAATGAGGAATTATTGAGTTATTCTGTACATCCCGGTTTTATTGACCTAACAAAAAAATATTAAATACTAATCAAATATATTTTCAGTTTCATTAAAGTTTGTTTACTGCCTTGCCTCACCCACATCTCACCTTGCCTTGTCTCACGTCAATTATCTCCTCAGTTGTTATCAGCATCTCTTATCAGAGCCATCAACCGCAATAACTTCTTGACATCTCAGACATCAAACACCAGCCCCATTTCATGTGCCATCCTCTCCCATTTATTTACCAGCATGTGTCACTGTCTTCTTGACTTTAGCGAGTTGAGACCGAATGTCTGATCCCTAATTGATGTGAAACTCACAGAGGTTTCTTGCCAAGCAGCGCAAAAATATCTGTTATCTACAAGGGAGGAAAGCAAAGAGATTATATTAAACGATTTTTGTTCTTCTTTTTTGCAAGTGTAGAATACTCAGTTTTTTAAGCAATTCCTTACTATGAAAAAGAAGCACAAGTGCAATCATCACAAAGCTAAGTCATACCGAATTATAATAGCTGTGATTTTCACCCCATTTCCTGGCGCTGTACGATGACTAACGGACGATGTACCACTCAAAGTTGTTTTTCAACTTTATGAAAGGAAGCCGAAAAACATGAAGCAAACTGACTAAAACTGTTATCAGCGGCCCGAAAATGTTACTTAATTACCAATAGCAAATGAAACCAAATGACTTAAAAAAATATGAAGCTGGTCTTTGGGATGTCGTTTTCGAGGGCACATCAACATGCATACCTCTTGGACAATTTCTGTACCATCAATATACTTCAGACACTGAAAATAAATAGAAATTTTTTTTCTACTTCATGACAAGAATTTTTTTTTTTTTTTTAGAGAAATTCGCTTTATTTCAGATGCCACGTAATATACTGCTGTATGTACTCAGAGTCATATTTTGTCATACAGCGTTGCCGATGCTCATATAGCATGCACTCTCCATTTGTTTTTGAGATATAAATGCTCTCAGGAGAAAGATGCCCAAATTGAGCTGGCTCGCCTCTGCCGGGTTCCCCTTCTCCCCACCCCCCGAAAAGAAGGAAAAGGTGGACAATTTCTGCAGTAACACAGGTGTGTCATTAGAACTTTAGTGAATTGTGATTATGACAAGAATCCCTGCTCTTTGAATTGAAAAGCCACGACTGAAACGGAGGTTCAGTAGTTAGTTCTTCATTGTCAGTGGTACTCGTTTGAAATTCAAATACTCCCTCCCATAAATTTACAGTTTGATATATATATATATGTATATATATATATATATATATATATATATATAATATATATTATATATATATATAATATATATTTATTTCCGATGTAGAGCGAATTGGATATGATTAAACGACATTTGTAGTATATATATATATATTATATATATATATATATATATATATATATATATATAATATATATATATATAAAAAACAAACTGTAAATTTATGGGAGGGAGTATTTGAAGTTCATACGAGTACAACTGACAATGAAGAACTACTGAACCTCCGTTTCAGTCGTGGCTTTTCAATTCAAAGAGTAGGGATTCTTGTTATAATCACGATTTACTAAAATTCTAATGACACTACTGTGTGTTACTGCAGAAGTTATCTACCTTTTTCTTCTTTTCTGGAGGTGGGGGGAAGGGGAACCAGGCAGAGGCGAGCCAGCTCAATTTGGGCATCTTTCTCCTGAGAGCATTTCTATCTCAAAAACAAATGAAGAGTGCGCGCTATATGTATACATTAGAAACAATGTGTGACAAAATGTGATTCTGAGTACATACAGTAATATATTAGCATCTGAAATAAAGCGAATTTCTGAATGTACTGAATTTGCCGGTTGACTTTCAATAACGTGAATTTCTCAGATCTAACGAAATACCTTCCACGAGATTTTACTAAGAGACAGAACCATTTGAGAGCGTTTAATTAAAAATGTGTTGCTGCCTTTGTCCACATCCGGTAATATTGTAACTGGGGAGAATATATGACAAGTATAAAAAGTCCATTAAAACACTCTGGTTTAAAGCGAAGGATTATAATTCGGCGGACTAACTTCCACCCTTATTAAGTAGTGAATGACAGAAGGAGCTACATTGGTGAAAATATATAGTGGGAGATGCCTTTAGGGGATGCCACTAAGCCGACGTTGGTTCTGTTAATTGTCTTAATCCAGACTCTATTGGAAAGGTTGATTCTATCATCTTGTTGTTATATCAGCTGCTCTTGTATTTAAAATTCGGGATGAGTTCCAATCCATGGTATGGTCGTGTTATTTATATGGTGGAAAATAGCCGAACTTGTATATGGAGTCTTTTTAAACAGTAATTATAAACCCTATCAAACCTGCAGGTATGATTTGGCAACGTTATGTAGATGAAATCTTAACATACTGAAAAGCGAGTGGGGTGATTTTGATGTCTTTCTAAAACAAATTAAATTCCTTGGTCCAAAGTATAAAATTTAAAGTAGAACAGAAAACCAATACCAAAATCCCCTTTTTAGATATCTTAACCATCAGAACTAGTAACAAATACAAATTCATCTTATCATGATAAAATACCCCAAGCACATTTTAGAAAAGCCATACATAAAGCAAAAAGCATTTTTTACAAACCCACAGAAAACAAAGAAAAGAAAAAATACACAAACAAAATCATAATCCCTCAAGTGGATAATTTATGAGAGACCACCCAAACATCAGGCCAACCCAACCCTTTCATCTTCACTTCTCCGAATACACTGGGGAAATCCATAATCAATGTTCAGCAGAAACCCATTTTTAAAAACATTGGGTTTATGAATCCCCTGTAGGGATTGTGATAAGTCATACTATGGATTCACAGGAAAATCTCTCTTGGAAAGATTAACCCAACATAAACGATCAGTTAGATATGGACAACATAGTTCAGCAATTTTCCATCAAATAAATAATACAAACCATACCATGGATTGGAACTCATCCCAAATTTTATACAAGAGCATCTGTTGATACAAATGTCAGATAGTAGAATCTTCACTGTTTAAACAACTAGATAAAAAGATCAACCTTTCCAATGAAGCCTGGGACTTAGACCATATAGACAATATCTTCCTGAAGACAATGAAGCAGAATAAGACAATAAACAGAACCAACGTCGCCTTAGCGGTGACCCCAGGCATCATCTAAGAGCATATCTCCCACTATACATTTTTGCCAATGTAACTCATGTATTCACTACTTGATAAGGGTAGAAGTTAGTCCACCGAAATATAGTCCTTAGCTTTAAACCAGAGTGTTTTAATGGGCCTTTTATACTTGAGACATATACTGTTTAAACAGAAGAATATATTTAAATATATATATATATATATATATATATATATATATATATATATATATATATATATATATATACATATTATATATATATATATATATATATATATATATATATATATATAGGTGATTTATAACTGATAAGTAGTTCGTTCGCTATACATATAAATAGTACATATATCACTTCCGAGGATAGAGCGAATTGGATATTAAGGGAGTTTTGTAGCTTATTGCTTGTACATAAATCACGGTGGTGTGATAGCAGTTCATTTACATATATATATGATGCATATATATATATATATATATATATATATATATATATATATATATATACTCAAAGGATAGCCACAGGAGTTCTTTTTATAAATAGCTGTAAAAGGTATGCTTTGTCTAAGTCGTCAGCGCACACGTCGTCATGATGGGTTGTGTAATATTGAAACTCGCGTTCATGTGATTGTATATAATATTATTACTTATTGACGTTCATATGTCTAGAAAGAAGGTAAAGGTAAAAAAAAAGAATAAGGAATAGGCATCCAAATATATACATATGTGCAACCACAGAAACGCACACACACACACATATATACACACACACATATATATATATATATATATATATAGATATATATATATATATATATATATCGAGCTACAAATGTCCTTTAATATCTAATTCGCTCTACCTCGGAATTAATATATTTTCGTATATGTTTAACCGAAGGGGAATTTATTCGGCGATAATAGAATTGCCGGCCGACGGGCACGAACCGTCGACATCTTCAATTCCAGGACTGGCAGTGAAGCCTTAGCTCACCCCGCCACCGCCGGGTCTCATTTTTTATTTATTTCACTAGCAATTAGTTATATTTTTCAGGGAGGGGGATAACGGGCAGTTTAATGAAAAGATGAAAGATCAACTCGAAAATAAAGACACGGGGTCTAAAACCGAGTAACGATTATAACAACCATTCGAAATAAAATAGATTGTCAGGTCCCAGAAAATCTGCAGCATGTAAACAATTTCTTTTCACTGAGTAAAATGGAGGAAACAGTCATTGAAATATCCATCCGGGGATTGCTGACCTTAGGCATAGAATGATGCTGCTTAAGGGGTGGGAGGAAAGGAGAGGTAGTCTGTCACCTGAATAGAACAGTGACCAAAGCATTTGCGGAAAGGAGGTTATTGTGCGGGATACTTAAAGACTATTTTTGAATGGAAGAACAATCTGGGATTATATACAAACCATAAAGAGGGATACAAGGCGTTAATCGTTACACCAGCAACATGTGAGGGCTCCGGAGGTGGAACGGAAAATAGCACTCACGAAGAAGAAACCAGGTGGAAAATGAGCAGAAACGATAGTAAGGTTTGCTTTATCAACAGGTATGAACAGTTGGAAAGGTCTGATGCAAAGAACTAACCGTATGAGACCTAAAAAGTTTTGGAAAGAAAAAATAATTTAAAATTTCAAAAGTTCAAAATGCTATTCCATGGAATTTTATTTTATTTTATTTTATTATTTTTTAATCTGCAGACCAATGCACGATACAAGAATTTCTTGATAAAAATATTCCTGGGAAGTAAAAGCGTAGTATCATTAAATGTATTTGTATACTCGATATACTAAATGACATGATTAATAGGTAAAAGTCTTTAAAGCAATTTTTTTAGGACATTAGAGTGTTTTGAAAGAGTCGTCAGCTTACCATCACGGATACCAGTAGTTCAAGAATACGGTTTCCGCAGGTGTATGGAATAAGTGTCGGAGAGGTGAAGGAAAAAGTTATAATTATATTAAGTGTCATCGGAAGGACATAAAGAACGCAGCGAATTACAAGTTAAAGGGATTAAAATTAGTGACAAAAGCAAGAGTATCGGTTCATTTGGGAAATCCGTGGGTAATCTGGTACATATTGTGAAGCAGAAATACGGAGACCACATTACTAAAGCAATATCACTGCGATGAATGATGAAAACTCCAATAAAAATTGAATAAGCATTTGGACGTGAGGACAGCTGAAACTGATGTCACAGAACAGTATTGTAATATGTTGACAGCCATGAACAAAAACTAAGGATAGAAGATAAACTTATGCCGTAGAGCACTTTAGGAGGAAAACAAATGGATCAAAAGAGAGATGGCAATAAATTATCCGAACACACAACTTGGAAAAAAAAAGCCCGTAGGCAACATTTTGGAAACGGGAAGCAGTAAAAGAAAGCGTCGTGGAACATTTTGGTCTCCGAGAAAGAAAGGGGAAGGGATGGAAGAGGTCGAGTAACATTTCGCAACGAAGAAAAGAAGTTAAAATCCGAAATAGGAATGAAATGGATGTGGAAAGAGTAAGTTTTTAAAATAGATGCCAGTTGGGGGGGGGGGGGGGGGGGGTTACCTTAAATGATATAGTGCGAGTCCATTCTCATTTAACAACTGGAACAGTTGAAACACTGAACATGTTGATGCTCAATGATTCCAAGTATGGAAGACATCTCCCGAATACATAGCACAGGGAACGCCAAATTTAACAGGCGAATTAACCTATTAACTTGACATGTGTATCGCGCTACAAATACAACAAATAAAAAAGATTCAAGTTATCACGTCTGTTATTTCGAAATCTAAAATCAAACAAATAAAGAATTGTAGTGACCTTTATAATCACACTTGTTTCCTGTTCCCTCTTTCCTTGTACGTGAGCATTAACGAAATATCCGTTAAAACATTCGGTGAAAACACTTTCACGCTCTTTGCCATCGTGTCAGACCTCATTTTCTCAGGTTATATACAGTGACTTTATGAAGATGACTTGGACATTTCCCGCCAAGTTCAAGGTTAAGGAGGGTTTATGTTCCAGGTGCAGGGAACGGAATGCAAGGCCTTCTGTTTTCTCTCTCCTATTTTCACTTTCCTTTAAATCTTGTGGTTTAGGAACAAAGGAGTATTATTTCAAAATGTGGTTGTCTACGTATGGCATACTGCTTGCAAGAAAATTAAGTATCTCTTGAATATTATTTAAATGTAAATATTTCCAGATAATGAAGGCCAGCATGAATATGGGTTTACAAACTACACATAACTATTTTGTTAAAGCTGCACTAACGCATCTTCAATGAAAACAGACGTCGAGCTTTCTCGTGAGTAATGTCACTGAAGTAAACTGTAATCATAACTAAAGATTCTCGCTTCTCGTGTCTCGAAAAAATTTGTGCACAGTTTTTTCGCGATAAAGAACTCCGCCTTGAGGCCTCACTTTCCCTCCAATTTTCCCCAGTGGCGGCAGAAATGCGATGGTTCTAAATTTCTGCATCAAAAACAGTTATTTGAAGTTGTGCATTTTTATTTTTATTTATAGTAGTTTATCGAGTTAGTCGCATGGTGGAAAAGTTGAAATCGAACTATGGAAAATGACTAGTTGGCAGTGCTATGAAAGCGGGAACACATGATCGCTCTCTTCACTAAAGACCGTAGCTTGAATAAGACGTGAGAGTAAGTCGGTCTGAGGGGCGTCTACATAAATGTCAGTTTCCACCAAGCGACCGTAACTGTGAGTACTTATAGAGAAATATTCATTACTTAGCTAGGGTATTTGTTTAACAAGTTATTTAATTATCAGTGATCTCTGTACCGAGGAGAGTTTCGTGTTATTGTCAATGATGACCTAGATTTCAAGTGATAAATTTCGTGTTACCTGTGCGACCACGAGGTCACCCTTTTCTTTCAGTCCTGATATACCATAGTGGCCGGAGCGGTCTGAATTGTGTAAATATTTGGATATAAGTGTAGTAGTAATGAGAGTAGGTATATTTTCCTAATAAAATTTTTAAATTAACATCATAGTTCTTTCGTCCTTGTGTACGGGCTAGTGACTTTCCTTGTTGGTAAAGCTATTGCCCCCTAACATCGGGCAAGAGAATCCGTCCCTATACAGTCGCCGAAGAAACTTCGCGACATCTCGTATTATATATATGTATGTAGAAGTATGTAGTATGCATACATTTAACAAGCACAACAAAGGTAATGACAGATTTTCACATATATGCTCATAATTCTACACGTACATACTTGCGAATACACACACGTTGTGACCGCGTGCGTACGAAATTGCACAGATACATTCTCAGACGTTTGAATGACTCTTTTCCTCCTTCCGTTAACTTGAAATCTTAAAACGAAAACAAAAACGTTTACTCAAAAGACGAAACAAGCAACTACATGATCTTGACAACTTGAAATCGAAAAATACAGAAACGCTCTTAACGATTTACATACTACGTAAGATCATTAACACAGAAAAACCTTTACGTCTGTTTTACATCCTTCATTGTGCAAAAAACTAGCCTTACACGGCTCTTATATCCCTTGTTGCTAATTACGCATCAGAGGCCAACAACGCTCAAACATTTATCAAAAATCATCAATCATGCTTATGTAAAATCTAACGGCCGGAAGTTCTGACAATGTGTTTTATAAACGGTGAAAGCATGATTAACATAATAGCGCTGCCTCAGGTCAGCATTGCAAAAAAAAAGAAAAAAAAGAGGAAGATTTCCTGCACAACAAAACTCATTATCATTTCACTGACACTTCCTTGACGATAGATGTAATATTTATCCAAGAAATCGGCACCCACTATATCACTGTTATCAAGTGGATGTCAGCTGTCTTCTGATTTCAACAAAATTTCCTGGCAAACACCACACAGGACAGAATGTAGCATCTCGCCTTTAAGAAATCCTTTGCCTCTCCTCCTCTCCCGCCCTATCGAGGAGTCCTTCACTCCACCATCCGCTTTCGGACTCATTTTATTGCTTTTCCTTATCGCGCAATATCCTGGACACGCTCGTCCTATCATGCTTACTATTCTGCCATTGCTTTTTATGAACATAATGATGTGTTTATGAACAAAATAAGAATATCACGTTGCATAGATCATTAATGACACTCAAGTAAACTCACGCGATGTGTGGCTGGCGTATATCACGTGAGGCATGCTTTCATTTGATGAAGTATTCTTTTTGATATCAAACACATACATATTTCATCTGCCCCTGCCAGGATTCGTACCTGGCTCTCTGGTTTAGATAAAGTAATAGACGGCTGGCTGAAACGTTCGGCTTTCAAAAGAAACATGAGTAGTACCTGGACTTGATTGTAACGATATTTGTAGCTTAACATTTTTTATATAAAAGACGTCACGTGTGTATATAAACAGTAAAACTCACAATTTGAAAAGTGTTACAAATTAACCAGTCAGCTCTGAAGAGAACTTCAATTCGACAGGATACGTACGTACAACAATCGAATATTACTAACTTAAGTCGATTTAGACAACCGAACGGTCCAGTCCAGTGTCTGTCCCAGCTACTGAAACAAAGACCCAGTTTTGAATCCTGGCCAGAGCAGATACATTTGCAATTTCAATTCCCTTTTGGCGTCAGTTATTCGCGAGGTAATAATGAATTCGATAGCAAAATATCTTTGTGGCTTCTTATATGTATGAACAAGTCACGTGTATAATAATGCAATACTTTATATATATATATATATATATATATATATATATATATATATATATGCATATATATATATATGCATATATATATATCATATATATATATGCTTATATATATATATATGCATATATATATATATATATATATAAATATATATATATAATATATATATATATATAGTATATACACATATATACACACACACACACACACATATATATATATATATATATATATTATATATATATAGTAATATATATATTATAGATATATATATATATATGTTAGGTATATATATAGTATATATATAATATATATATATATATATATATATAGTATATTATATATAATATATATAGATATATATATATAACGTTTTGCATTAATATACACGTGACTTGTTCATACATATAGGAAGTATATATATATATATATATATATATATATATATATATATATTATATATATATCACAGCGCATTCGTATTTTTTTTTTAATAAATTTCTGTTTATTGTGACTCTTTTTAAGATGAAGTTGCCAGGCCAAGCAATTGTCGACTCTGATTGTGCCTTACCACAATCAACTTTGCACCAGGTACTTAATGTACTGTTTAAGGCGACAGAGGTACAATGAGTTTTAAAAAAAACGTGAGTCTGTCATTTGATATTAATGCATCCTTATTTAGTAAGATTTTAATAAAATGTTGATACATCGATAGACATGTTTAAATGCCTATGCAATACAGATAAATATATTTGGGTCTGAGTGCGTGTACTTATTTGTGGTCATAAAATGATCGTCAAGAAAGCCTCAATTAATCTCTCACCTGTCTCACGTCAACACCCATTTTTTCCCGAAGCAATTACAAGAGCTTATCTTATTGCCTTCATTCGCCCTGGCCTCTTTACACCTGTCCCTCACCTGCCCCTCAGCCTCTACGCTGGCATCTGCCTACCTGTTATTCACCCTTCAATTCACACGAGTCTTCCTTCCTCTTCCATTTTGTAATTATCCTTTTTTTGTGACATTCCTCTAACATCTTTTGAAAGCGACATCTGATTGTAATCTGCTAATTTCTCATCGACAGAAAAATGTGTAAACATATTTCACCTCAAGTTACATAATTCCGGATGAAATTAAGTTCATGAATCTTTCAAGTGATTATAATGAAAACGTTTGCCAGTTGGCGAGATATCTGTGCCAAAGGTGAGCGGATTTTGGTAAAACTTGTCTTATAAAAATAGATATGTGTAATGTGGCCTTTTCGACAACGGCAACGGGATATCAAAGTAAAGGTTGTATTTTTCTGAGGAGGACGCTCTCCTTAATTGATTGTGTACCTTGATTTAGTCATCAGAGCTGACCGAAGGATCAGTGACGGAGATCACTAAATATCTAATGTCTGTTTCTAGAAACACCGATACATAGATTGGCAGAGAATTAATAACCACTGAGCACTGTTGATATTATATTTACTTACATATATATGGCTAGAAATGATAACCCAATAATATCAGTATTCCAAAAATACCTAAAAAGATATGCTGGGTCTGATTATCTGATGTATGTCCTATAATGCTAAAAAATATGAAACAAAAATAAATGAAAATTAGAATACCACATACTTGACCGGTTCTGGTTGGTAAAATCATCGAAACAAACGATTTTCTAGAATATGTAAAAGCATCTACTTTCGTTATATATATACATATGTGTGTATATTATAATATATATATATATATATATATATATATATATATATATATCTATATATATATATATAAAATTATATATATAATATTACACA
>NC_061107.1:63343512-63353512 GCF_015104395.2 Macrobrachium nipponense
GCGGACAATCGCCCTTTTATTTCGGTATAAAATACCTTATGAAATTGACTGGCTGGGAAAGGCATGTTGGATTCTTCTGAGGATAGCAAAAAGTAAATAAATAAATAAATAAATAAAAAGAAAGGTGGGGCCCGGGTAGTAGGAAGGTAGGTAGAAGAGATAATGGGGGGAAAGTGTCTACAAAAACGGAGGTCAGGAAAGAGAGATATTAAATAAAGAAATAAATGCACAGTTTTAAATATGCCGAATTTCTAACTACAGAAAGAGCAGAAAGTTTTAAAAATCATAAATGAGAGAAAAAACGAGGTTGCAGTACAGGTATCAAGCGAGAAGGCTGGCAAACACGAATGAGTCACTGAGCTACTCTTGTGCATTTATTGCCCTCTCACCTTCACAAAATTGACAAAGCTGTCGATAGAGAAGAGAACATAGAACTCCAGTAAACAACATGAACAAAAGATGATTCAAAAGATGATTCATGCAGACTGGCGCCGAAACGACTGTGGTCATCGTCCCAGCCTAAAAGAATAATAATAAATAAACTCATACACAAATAATACAAACTCTTTCAAGTTCCTTTCATTCGGTTGTAGAAAATCTTAAATAGATTACTCGCCCTCAAACAATATCCTTCATCCTCTTTTATGCAAGAATAAAGCGCTTACATCTAATATTATGATATTTTAATGGCATAAGCAGAAAGGAGGGCAAATAAAATTACCTGTCAAATGCTTATGGGGTCACGCAAATAAATGAAAGAAAAAAATGTAAAAATTTGTGTTCTTTACGTTCCCTGAGTATGGAGATTTTGTCAAAGAATGAAATAAGGGGAAATTAGATGAATTCTATAAAATGCGGGAGAAAGTTACTTGTCATGACAAACGACGGGGAAAAATATGCGCATGAATTGCAAACCTGATACTAAGTTCAAAATACAAGGAATCTTTATGATAGTCCAGTAACAACAATCATTTAATGCAAAATAAAACTATCTAATAACAACAAAAAACGCTCACAACCACAGAATAATTGCAGTTATTGTCCTTGATAGCAACTGCTGATAAATCATTCGTATAATAAAATTCAGTATGTAAAGGAAATCATACGAATACTCATGAATCCAAGAGCAAACTAACCATGACCAACAACAGTAGAAAAACATTAACAATACACCATAATGGTAATAAAAAGCAACCTCGCTACAACACGGAGAATCAACTGACTAGAAAACAGGTGGCATCTGGAATAAAAACGAACAGATAATTGACGTGTCCCATTAAGGCCAAAATCCGTTAAAAGGAATTCGGTAATGACAGTTTGTAACGACTGTCACCAGCGCACGTTTTATGACATAACAGTCGCCAAATGCAACGCACACCAACACACACACACATACACATCCTTTAATTAAAACCTGACCATCAAAAACCTGTATCGCAATCTGTAATGGAATAAAATCTTCCATGTGAAATAATAGTTACGTCTAATACAAGCAGTAGTTGGTAGCTATAATTTATGAGTCTTTCGTAGAGGCTTCATTAGTCATCTCATCTCATGGGTGAATGAAGGATAAGGAATGGGAAGGAAAACCAATGTAACGATCATTAGTGAAAAAGAAAACTATCCATGAAACTAAAGGACAAAAAAAAAAAAGTGAATGATACAATTATATATATATATATATATATATATATATATATATATATATATATATATACACACATACACACACACACACACACACACATATATATATATATATATATATATATATATATATATATATATAAACCATAGGGCATTACAATTGTGGCAGGAAAGAGGATACAAGGAGGCAACAAAAAGTTATCAAGAATTAAGAAAGAAAAGGAAGAAAGGAGGAGAATCGTTGAAAGAGTAGGACAGAAAAACAAAATCAAAGTCAAGAAGAGGAAGGAAGAGAAAGAACAGGAAAAAGCGAAAGAACGAAATCGCTAAAAGAAGAAGGAAAACATCAGTCATCAGTCAGGAGATTCATTGATTCCCTACTGAGGCAGCCTCATCCATCAGGGACGCCCCACCGACCAGCAGTGTGCCTGATGCAAGACGAACGGACATGCGCAGTGTATACATTATACCAACCTTGCTTTCCCCCTTCAGTCGTATCATACCCCGCAATCCTCAAAAGGGAGAACGAAGAGGAACAAACTCCAGGCCGTTCGTTTTAAAGGATCCTTCGTCAATCAAGAATCGGCTTCGTTTCTTTTGAGACTTCAGTCTCTGGGCTCGACTGTTATCTCTTCATTCGAAGGATATCTATACTATCGGGGTCTGGAACAAGATGTGTTCCGTCAGGATGCGAAGTTTCCATTGACATCTGTGCACCACAGATGATGATAAATTGGCCTCACGATATCAATAAACAGCATCCTAACGTCCCGAGTCATATAAATAGTTACATTCATTTGAAAGATTGACAATGCAGCTATACTCAAATTTCAAACCGGGTACGAAACCTAACCAATCATGCCCTTGGAATTGCTGGGCAACTCGCAGAGCATCAAACCACAAAATGTTTTCTAACAAAAGGTTCTCAGGAGAGTGGTGTCGGCAGGACATGTTTCCAATGTTTTTCTTCTTTAACAAATACATAAATAAACAACGAGCCGGCGAACCTTCATAACACTGATTTAGAATCCCTGCAAAAGTCTTTCTTATTTTAAAAAAATTGAAAAAATCAATTTTCTTATTAATGTAAGGAAGACTAAATTTCACAATAAAAGATTAAAACATCCTCTCAGGTCAGATATGAATTTCTACTCTGCCTATTTATCCTTTTTCAAAAATAAACTTAACATGTCGGTCTGAAGACAAAACGCGTATAAGATGCAAAGCTTTCTAAACTCGTTAATTATCTCTACTTTATAATACTATTACGTACGGATAACCAGATTTGGTAATTAATGATAAATATCAGTTTAATTCTCTGTACAATTAACTAGTAGGAATGGGGATACATATCAAAACAGGGTGGCACATAGCTAAATCTCCATAAATGTAGCCAGATGTTAAATTACGCTCCCAATGAACTGCGCAATGGTTGAAAAGAATCTTGGCCTTCACATCTGTAAGTAAACCTCAAAGCATATTACGCATAGTAAGAGAGAGAGAGAGAGAGAGAGAGAGAGAGAGAGAGAGAGAGAGAGAGAGAGAGAGAGAGAGAGAGAGAGAGAGGAATCTTTATCTCCAAGTATCCCACCAAATAAATTTGACGTTGGTCCTTCAGATCGAAGGACAATTCGCTTCTTATAACAAGTACAACTTTACGTAAAAAGTTCGAAAACTCTGGAATTCGCTGAGGCCGTTCTATTTTCATTTCTAGCATGCATTAACCAGTCATTATAACATGTTCTTTATGACTTCCAGGCCTTGTCCTACTTAAACAAAGAACTCATAAGGAAGAACAGAAAGAAGCGACACCCTATTTTTCTTATTTATGGCTACGGATAAGTTGAAAGCAGACAACTTACAAGGGCCAAGTGCCTGCGAGAGAGAGAGCGCTGGCCACGGCCTTATCGCACACCTAGCTGGCCCTCTTAGGATCGTGTAAGAGCAGCACTTGGTGACATATCAGTTGAAATACACCACCTCCACATCCTGACTCACCCTCATTGCATCAGCATCGTATATTTATACGAATTCTCAAATAGCCAATGACCTCGCAAGGGAAATATTTATGCCTTCGCCGGATTCCTTTGAATCAAATGTATTTTCTTTCTTATTTTTTGTTTATGTATTCTTTCTTCGGCGCGACACACGAGTCACCCAACATCTGACGACATATCGCTGGAACGTATCCATATGACAATGCAATAAAATAAGTGGGTTTACAGTTGTCCAACATTCAACATACTTATCTCAGGGCTGAGGGGCTACACGCGATACCACGCTACAGAAAAATTATAACATACCAGGTCTGACTTCTAAAAGGTTTATACAAACAAGCAGAGTGAATTCACACTCTGGATTTATTTAGAGACTGGAAGGATTGATCCAGGGGAAAAAGAGAATGATGGCTAGGATCCTGTCATTAATGATGTAGCTCACTGATTGATTTGATGCATTCTTGCTAGTAAGTACCGAATAACTAAATGAAAAGAATAATAAATGCGTATATTGCATGCATGTAATTCATGAGGAACTGAAACAGGGGTTACATAAATCAATAAATGTTTCCCTATAGTTTTTCTGTAATGCCATTTGATGCAAGAAATGAATTTTAAAAAAATATTTGTCATTTCCTCAGACTATATGAGATTAAATCCTCGCGCTGTCAGCTACTTTGGAGCCGGCATATGGTTGACAGTGTAATAAACACAGACAGCAAAGAAAGCGACGAAATTCTTTCCAGACAAAATCGCTTTCTTGAAGCGCCTGCATTATATCTCCATTCTTATATGCAACGCACCAAATTTCTTCGTCCACGTAGAATTCTTATTGTCTGCATAATCAGAACACTACTGAAAAATTATAATAAAAATGATCGTGTTTTGAATGAGTATCTGTAGCTCACCCGAGAAGCTTTATATTGATTTTCGGAACTGCACTGCATAGGATCAAAAATATTTGATAAACTGAAAATTAGAATAAGCATGACACCGTTATACAAATTCTTTGTAGCTCTGAAACAAAGGGTATGACGGATTATTTTCTGAGATCTGCTTTCACGTTCTTAGTCTCGTTCTCTTTGCTCTTAAAACTTCTGAATTATATAGAATTTTATCAGTCTATCGTCTTCAACTCTCTCCATGCAACTATACTACGTTGCAACGCAATGAACCCTTTTTCACTCATGCCAACCATTTTACTAATCTCTATAAGTGGTTGCTTTATTGTTTTTGATGCAGCTATGACAAGAGATTGTTCAGCAACATATAGCTTCGGTAATACATGGCTGTCATGTCTCTCTCTCTCTCTCTCTCTCCTTCTTTCTTTCTCTCTCTCACTGTTTCTCATCCTATACCAATAAATGCCTCCTTTCATACTTCATTTCACCTGAACTTTAAATGTTTTTCTGCACTGCACAAGCTACAACAGCCGATCGACAACGGATGCAATTATCTCAGTGATTTAAATAATCGGGAGTCATTTTCGGGTCTTTTTTAACATTATAAAGCGAGACGGTGCTATTTCTCTGTCGTTGATGTATTCCATTTAAACAAACGATTCATTTGCATACACTTATCATAATTACCTCTTTTGACATAATTACCTTGCGATAATAGCTGATGTTTCAGTTTTTTACGATTGATTAAAATTCCATAGAACCATACTGACAGACAAATTTCTATAGATCAAATTTTTCTATCGTTCAACTGATAAACAATGACGTTTCCTGTCTTGCATGTCAGAGGAAGAGCAGTGGAAAAAGCGACTTCGTATTACGAAGCATTTGAGCAAAATATAATGAGCGCATTGCCTGAGGCAGAGCTCATCTTATTATATATTTTCGACTATGTAAAATTATCATATAATTAGACAAGTTTGATAAGACTTTGGTACCTACTGTACATCACAAAAAACCCGTTAATAATTCTTAAGAATAAGAATTTTTTTTCTAATCAGAAAAAGTACTGATGGTAGTTAATTAACATAACCAGACAATCGATAGGCTTTTATCATAAGCATTATTTCCCTTACTTGATATGAAATTACCTGTCTGCTACCTAGATTTATTTATTAGTTTCTATCTCTTATATAAATAATATGTAAGTTTACAGCTCCAAGAGTCGTGATATCTTTGTTGCACAGTACTTAACAGAAACTTCAGTGGGCTCTCCATTTCAGGGTCTGCTCTATTTTCGAAACGTATGAATTTTTTCTCACTCACTCACTATTAGCAAAAAGTGAATAGTACCTATAGTAGCTATAATAAACATAATATGTAGCCTAATCATTTACGCATCATACCTTATAGTTCATTAATTAATCTTCATTAAGTGTAATCTGACTTCTCCCTCTTTCTCATATAATAATATATATATATATATATATCCCTCTATATCTATATCATATATATTATATATATATATATATATATATATATATATATATATATATATATATATATATATATATATATGTGTGTGTGTGTGTGTGTGTGTGTGGAATGAACGTGTTATCCCTCTCTCCCCCTATCATGATCTACTATAGACAGTTATGGAAATCCATCGATTTCAATAGAACGTTCTCACAATGATGTGCTATGCATTTCATGTATATGCTGATATATATATATATATATATTATATATATATATATATATATATGTATATATATATATATATATATATATATATATATATATAATGTATGTTTGTAAATTATGTACATAGTATATATCCATAGCATATGTGCGCGTGTGTGTGGATTAGCACAATCAAGTAGTTACTTCATCAGCGAGACATTCCACAAACGATTCCTGAGTGAATCACAGCACTCGGGGCGCGGTCATTTACATCTTATTGTGGATCCATTAACCAGTAAGGGAATTATATATTTGGCCAGTCGACTGAGACAGTAAGCAGGAACTGGGAATAAAAACAGTGAGTGGTGGGATGAGACACAGAGAACTTAAGTGAAGTTAAAGGTAAGATCAGTTGCTGTGCAATTGCAAGACATAAAGGAAGTATGTGTGAAGGAATACAGTAAGATAAGGTGGTCAAGAAGCTGAGATTAAGTCCTCTTTCACACGAGGACTCTGGTGTCTGCCACTGGTGACGACCACTAGTTGCCTCCCATAGTTTCCAATGGAGCCTTTCATACGTGGCCACTTCAGTGTCCCAACCAGACAACTTCCGGGCAACTAACATTATGGAGTCTCGCTCCCGCAACTAGTGGCAACCCCTCCAAAGAGAAAAATGGTCTATGACAATGGCAAGAGCCTTTGTGAAATACTACTATGCATGCTTATTGGGCATTTAATCTTCCTCAGATCTCAACCCTCCTTCTCACAGTTCACAGCCTAGTAGACAGTCTTCCAGGTGGTTGTGATAGGAACACATCCAAGCCATCTCCAGCTCCCTTTCATCATAATCACATCTGCAAATGGAACTTCCGTAATATCCAAAATAGTATAACTTAACTCTTATCCTACTACCTGACTCCAATAGTCTTTTAAAAGCTTCATTCACAAATTGACAAGGTCCTGTGCTATATATATATACATACACACACACACACACACACACACATATATATATATATATATATATATATATATATATATATATTGCTACGTTTATTGATCGCCTCATCTCCCCAGCAGTATTTAAGGTATCTTAGTTATAAAAGAAGCAGCCATGCCTTCTCCTAAAGCAACTGATTTTGGGAGAGAGCACATCGTAGGAAGGCTAGGAAAGAATTTCTGGTCTGACGGAAGCTTATTGTAAGATAGGCAAGTCACGATAGAAGCTAGGCCTCGAGATGGATTTTAGGGACCTCTACAATAAAAACCTATTTTCCTTCCCAAATTGCTGGTGGTTGTTTACGCTTTCAGGCAGTGCCCGAGGCGGTATATGGAAGCCCCGTGATTCCCAGAGAACCAGCATCTTTCTCAGCCGGCTGCAGTCGTGACCTCGGACGGATGTCCAACCCAACCAGCCTTCCCACTTAGGCTTAACGGCGTTACTGGCACGCCCAAATCTGAGACCAAGCTGGACGCCGCATTTTCCACAAAGGTCCACTGAACATGGCATCCAGGTACGTCTAGAAAGTGTAAACTCCAAACCAGCACCTTTTACTACCATACGACTCTTACTAATTTCATTTTCAAGTCTCACTTTTATCCCTCCTACATCAAAAGCCCTTTGTCCTCATCGGGCCACGTGCTTATCCTTGTGACTTGTTAAAGACTAAGTCTTCAGTGCATACCTCAGTTAAAATTAGAGCTCCTTTTCCCCAGTGTTAGAGAACTGAATAATCGTAACTTGTGCAAGAAGTCCTTTTTCTTTTTATCTTGTCTAATCTGGGATTCTTTTCCAGATTCCCTGAGTCACGTGCCCAAGTCTCCTCGCTCGCAAGTGTCGCATTACCGCAAGATTTCGAAACCCAGCTTTTATCACGTGAATCACATTTTTAGCCAGCTATCCATTTGTGAGAGATACATGGGTCCCCATGTGTGGACACGCTGCATTTAATTTTTCTCCAGGCCAGTAACGGCCTCTTGTAAATAAATAGATGTAAAGTAATTAGCTGAGTTTCTGGCGACCTTTTCCTCTAGAGTAAACAATCACTATAAATCCTTTTACGGTAAGTTCAAGCAATTTATTGTTTTTTCCCTCAACTATTCCTGTTTACGTATTGGAACCTCTTTCAAGGCCAGGCCCATACGTAGCAATATATATATATATATATATATATATATATATATATATATATATATATATATATATATTATAGTATATATGTATGATCACACATCCACAGGTGAAAAAGAAGAGTAGGGTTGTAGGTCCTGGCCGGTTTTGACTTTATTTCAAAGCCATTGATGGAGGACTTACTTAGTATTAGAAGTCACAAATATATATATATATATATATATATATATATATATATATATATATATATATATATATATATATATATATACTATCAAAGACAGTACTGATGAACATACACACAACCGTTTGGGACTGCAGATCCACCCACAGGCGGGTGTCGAGGTAGGAGTGGCTTTCAAAACTCATTTGGCTAAAATTCAAAATATACTCTCAAGGGACACTACCCATAGACACACCCACCGTAGGAGACTACAAATCCACATCTGACAGCTTCAGGGAGACGGGATTGGAAATATTAACACTGCTGCCCCCTTACTTTGTTTACAAATATCATAATCCTATTTCCATTGATCTCTACTGCCTACCTTAAAATTTAAACGATTTACAAATTTCTTTTGGTATTAAAGAATCGAGTTTATACATCCCTTGACTGATGTTCATAGTATGGTTGTAACTTGTTTTATAAAGCTAGATTCAATGATATTCCTTTCCAGTACATGTCCCTTCCCATTTAATATGTACATAAATACCACTGTTTCCCTGTGCATAACTCACACAATTTTTATGTTGTTCTATTCTCGTTTCCAGTGCTTTACCCGTTTGGCCAATGTAAAAGTTGTCACAAGACTTATATGGATTTTTATATACACATCCTTTAGTATTATCAGGGGAGTCCTTGATAAGTACATGTTTCATTATTTTATTGTTTTTAAAAACGACAATAACACCAAAACTCTTCAGGAGATGGGTAATATCTTTCATATCATTATTATAAGGTAGTACAAGCAAATTGTTTTGTGTTGTAAGGTTCTTTTTGGTTTTGATACATAGTCTTTTTTGCTGCATCTAACTCATTGTTTAGTACCCTGTCAGGATATTTCAGTTTCTTGCATGTATTTCGAATCTTATCTATTTCCCCTCCATCAATTCTGTATATATCTGTCTGTCTATCTGTCTATCTGTCAGTCTATCTATCTGTCTGGCTGTTTGTCTATCTATCTGTGTAGCTATTTGTCTATCTATCTATCTGTCTGTCTATAAGGCAAGCTAGGGATGTTCTTAGAAGTGTCTTTCTCCGTGTTACTTACATTATAAAACTTTATGTGGGTTTTATTATAGCAAATACCTAATATTTGCAAAGGATAACATAAATCTGTCCCTATTTTTCTTAAGTGTTTCTTGATCCAAATATCGGGGACTGACAATGCACAATGCTCTTAAAAACACAGAAGAGAAATTTGATATCTTGATTTTAAGATGGTGGTCTGAATAAAAATGGACAGAAGTTAAGTTGTTGGTTGGTTTCCTGTAGATCCTGAATCACATTGAAATGGTTCTTTGTGTATTAAAACATATAAGAAAGGGAAACAATTGTCTTTTTCCAATTCTAAAGTAAACTTAATCGATGGTACCTGGTTATTCAAATTAGAGAATAAATCATTTACATCAATACCAGCAGG
>NC_061107.1:63358512-63398512 GCF_015104395.2 Macrobrachium nipponense
TATATATATATATATATATATATATATATGTATGTATATATTGTCACAGGACAGGCCAGGGTGCAAGTTAAAATTTTGTTGGAAACAACTGACTAGGGATGGACTACCTCATGTGAGCAGAAAATAAAAGTATATACCTTTAGTAAATCTTTACAAATTACTTTCAAAAAAGGATTGAAGGTAAACATATTATGCCCACTTAGAGATATCACTAAGGTAATCAGAAGAATAATAAAATTACAGGAACTCTCACTGGCTCCGTGGCATTGTACCACTATTGAATATTGCATACAATATCAAGACCAACTGTACCACTGGGTTGCAGGCAAATCACCAAACCTAGTGAGTAAATAGGGTGCATAAAACAACAATAGAACTCTTAAGACTAAACACATAAGGCGGAGCACTTAAGCAAAGATTGCTCACATGGAGATCTCAGGAATATTGTCCCAAAGGATGGCACTGGCAGTAAATGTTGAGTGGCACTGTTGAACACAGAAGACAGCACACAGTGGGGGAGTCTACATGAATCTGCAAAGCAGGTAATGCTGGAACATATAGGATAACAACGGGAAAGCTTACGTAAGTGATCAACACTTAAATTGAAAAAATGCAAAAAATACGACATATATCAAATATTAAACTGAATGCTAAAATTACGAGATTGTTGTAAATATGACCAGCACAGATATTAAGAACACTTTCACAAAGAATTAACAAATATCACTACTGTAAAGTCAAATATCTCTTGAGTCTCTGAGGGAGACAAGGTAATAGAATCATGGGAATAGGAGAACAGTTGGAGCCAGGATTGAGTGCAAGGAATAGTAGGTGAAGGCTGACAATAAACTTCCAGTTCAATTGCTTTAGTACATGGACGAGACATGCATAGATTTGGCTACTTGCGGCAAACGTTCGACTTTGTTATTAATTCCGAGGTAGAGTGAATTGGATGTTAATGAATCGCTGTGATGTAATAAAAATTCATAATATGGCTATGTGTGGCAAACGTTCGACTTTGTTAACATGGCAGAGGGTGTTGGATATCGATTTTAATTATAAATAACTGAGTTCGACAGTGATTTGTAAGGTCAGAATTGGTATCAACTTATACCTCACTTGTTGGCTGTGTCGATAACTTCACTGAAGTCCTGATTTCTCCTCTGTCTGCTGGGTGCTGGTTCGAACCCACGAGTGGACGAAATCATTATCAACTAATAAATTCCCCTTCAATTAACAAATATGTAAATATATTAATTCTGAGGTAGAGCGAATCAGATATTAAAGGACATTTGTAGCTTGATGCATGTATATGAATCACAGTAATGTGATAGAAATTCATAATATGGCTACATGCAGCAAACGTTCGCTTTGTGAACACGGTAGAGTGGGTTGGAAATCAATTCTAATTATAAATTCATCATTTCGACAGTGATTTGTAAGGTCAGAATCGGTATCAACTTAAACCTCACTTGTTGACCGAGTCGATAACTTCACTGAAGTCCTGATTTCTTCTCTGTCCACTGGGTGGTGGTTCGAACCCACGAGAGGACGATATTATTATCAACTAAAAAATTCCCCTTCAGTTAAATATATGGAAATATATTAATTCTTAGGTAGAGCGAATTGGATATTAAAGGACATTTGTTGCTTGTTGCATGTATATGAATCAGGGTGATGTGATAAAAATTCATATATATGTATGTATATATATATATATATATAATAGATATTATATATATATATATATATATGTATATATATATATATATATATATATATATATATATATATACTTTATACATTACATATCCATATATATATATATATATATATATATATATATATATATATATATATATATATATATATATATTTGCGAGCGAAAATGTATGCAGGGGTGGGGGTACAAGGTTCCTTTAGTGCGATCTTGGAACAGCATGACAGATACCTTTATTGAAAAGGATTATCATTAACTTGAAGACAGAAGATGGAATCGCAATATTTGCATATACATCCTCGTCCATTTTTTGGCTGTCAATGTATTTGCTATGAAGTCCGATTGTCTGTCTCCGTGGGCACCTGCCTGTGGATCTGCTTTCCAGTTGGGCTGTCTACTTACTCGGTCTCCTGTCGCTTTGTGTGTTTGGAGTTCAAATTGGACCTTCCTCCTCCCGCTTTACTTTTGTGTCCAGCTGTCTTTCTTATGTCTTGAGAGTGAGGGAGAGAGCCAAAATTAAACGTTGCTGTCTGTTCCGGTTTCCCGAAATTGTTATTTCTAAGATTTGTTTCGAAAGAATGTTTTAACCACCAAATTGTTGGACTTCCGAAATTTTAAATCCTTGAAAAAAAAACTCTTAACAATATTCCAATAATAGGTGTGTCATTCAAAATTTTCCTTTTAATATCTAACGTAAGAAACCAATTATAGTACCATTTTATTCTAAGCGTTAAAAAAATAAGATACACCAAACAGTTCGTATGTAGAAGAGCAAATTGGCCCCGAAATTATTATGCTGATAATAGTATTAGATAATGATAAGGAAAATGAATGTTCAGGTGGATATATGGACATCCAAATAATCATTGATGGTACATATACACAGACACACGCACACACACACATATCCACATGTGAAAAATAAGATTTGACAGTGTAGGTCCTCACTAGTTTCGACTTTATTTCTAAGCCATTGACGAAGGACTGATACATAGTATTAAAAGTGTATTAGAAGTCTCAAATGTATATACTACAGACAGTACTGTATGTTCGTCAGTGCCGTCTCTAGAATATACTATATTTGTGAGTTCTAATACTATGTAACAGTCGTTCGTCAATGGCTTGGTTTTTCACCTGTGGATATATGTGACAAATTGATCATGTACTTAAGTGATTATAATCACGCACACACACATACACACACATATATAAATATATGCATATATATATATATATATATATATATATATATATATATATATATATATATATATATATATATACATATACATATATATATCTACATATATATATATATATATATATATATATATATATATATATATATATATATATATATATGTATATATTCAAATTCCACCTCGTCTCCTACCAAAAAAATACACTCACATTGAAGATTTAGGCCTTGACTAGAGGACGAGGGGTTTGAACAAAAAAAAAAAAAGTGTTGAAAACTAAACTTCCCAGGTATAAGGCCAGGTTTACTGAAGAGGGAGGAATTTATATAAAAGCTGGACTCAAGTTTTAAAAGCACTGTATTTACATAAATCTACAGAGGTCCAGGAAACACAAGGGTAGGTGAACTTCTTTCAGTCCACACGAACACGTGGGGGGAGCAGCCCGGCCACGTGTTTAGGAAAATTGCGCAAAGGAGCAAAATTTGCAAGCTTCGAAGGACTTCCAAAGTTCTACCAAAGCCAGGCACAGCGTTTGTCTGCAAGTAGAGGGGCATAGGCATAAGGCAGGAGGCACACATGGGTGAACTTTACTTACTGTTTTCTCTCAATCAAAAGGCCACTCAGGGGGGGGGGGGATATGAATGACTGGGAATTGAAACAGCAGGCAGCGAAACTATTTCGTGCTTCAATTCACTAGGGGGAAGTTTACTAGTATCACAGGGGAGTAATTACAGAATTGAGCCCAGATAGCGAAGGGGAATGAAACACTGCACAAGTCGCCTTGGAAAATGAAATGAAATACAGACAAAGATAAAACAATTCCCTGATTGAAATGGAATTTCCCTTACAGTACCTTTAGTGAGGCTGCTGGATGTCTTCTTCTCTAAGTCTGGACGCTATGGACTTTTAATAATATACTTGGGCTTCCCAAAGCATGGAAGACTCAGGCCCAGGAGGGTGGGGTGGGGGGGAGCAGCGGCGTCTGGTAAGGGGGCAGTAGTTTGACCTCGCCGAGGCCTCGTCGTCTTCTGAGAGCTCTCTCCTGGATTCAAGGGCTTTACAAGCTTTCTCCTGGATAGCTCCTCCCACTATGCCTGTAGGGGATATTCCAAGCACCAATGGGAGAAGGGGATAGCTTTTCAAAAGAAAAAGGAGAATGGATTCCTCCGAGGTCGAACGGGCAACTCGTGTAGATACCTTAAACTTGGGTAAAAGACTGTTTCTTTCCTTGGTTCTGCTTAAATCTTGAACACCTCCCCATTCTAGAGGACATTTCAACCCTGGACAGGTTGGAATGGACAAGACAAGGTAGAACCAAGGACCAATTGCAATATAGATTACTGAGCCTTCCATTCTCCCTCGAGTGGACTTATAATATAAGCAATATTCAAAATTTGCCAATTATAATATTCATGAAGTCTTACTTGACAGGCGGAGAATTAAGCAAAATGAAGTGTGACTTGACTAAATATTAACTTTCTATATTCAAATACACTTAAAATATAACGCCATGCTGAGAATAACAATGAACGACAATAAGTGGTTATATACTTAAGTATACCGACAGGTAAATTACATCCTACATAATACTACTAACTCAGTTGTTCAAGGTAACACATCTTATCTATCTACCCTGATGGATTGATATGACACGTTCAGGTGTGTTAATGGCCCTAAGGTTTCGTGAAGTTACTTTGTCTCGTAACAAGACGAAACCTAACAGTATTAATTATATCAGCACTAACATTAGTGCACTAACAAGGGGAAAATTAATAGAGTAACTCTTCGTAGGGATTAAATAAGATAACACACACAGATAAGAAAACGAAATGTAAATTTGATCAAAACAACGTCAATCTCACAAAATATAAAGACTAGGGAATAACACTAAATCAGAACAGCTAACCAACTAATGTATAAACGAGCCAGGCTTCGAAATTATCTCTAAGCTATAGCAACGTTTGCTGGCTAAAATTTTCCCAAGTTAAATGGAATTTGAAGTGCCTAGCGTAGGGCACTGTGACAATTGTGACACTTTTACAACAGTAGTTTGTAAAGAAGTACTAATTTATACAAGGCCAGGGTAGCTGGCAGTTTGGCTCTGCCTAGGCAGAGCATAAATATACAACAAATGCCACAAGGCAGTAAATATGAAGAAAGGCAACCAAGGAAGATAAGATACAGACAATACAAAAGGAAAAGAAGAAAGTTACGAAAGGGTCTGAAAGAAGTAGAAGTAGCAGAGTCTGGCGCTCTCTTCTGGATGGAGAGGGTCAGAATTCTCTATAAGAGGGTGGCACTGTGCCAGGCACTAGTGCAGAGAGGCTATTGGCTCTTTTAAGGTTTCGGAAAACCTCGACGCCCTTTTCCCTTCTCGCTTCGACCTCGGGTTTGACGATGCCATGGGGGGCCTTGGAGGATCCAAGCCCTTTGAAGATTCCGAAGGGGGATCTGCTCCAGTTGCTGCGACAACTGGAGCCTTGGCACTCTTCCCCGGGACTGGTTCACTGCTGACGGAGGGGGATTGGATGAGGTAATGATATTCGGGATGGGCTTACCTGTGGGGAGGACCAACTCTGGGGCGGGCTGCGAGGCCGCACCATTGGCGGAGTGTCCACTATGTTATTGGGTGTCCTGGAGGATTCCTATTGGAATTGGCTCTTTCCTTGACTGCTGGCATGGGTAGTTGGGTCAAGACAGCGGAGGAAGAGACACCGGGACTAAGAGCTCCAGGAGGAAGACTCGAGTCTGGCCTTGGCACTGGCACTAAGACCGTTCCTGACTCAGTGGAAGGACTCGAACATGGCTCAACATCCATGAGAGATGAAGCCTGGCACTGCCTGGCACCTTCAAGTGGCACTGGCAGTGCAGAGGTAGTCCTTGGAGGCCTGGAGCAATGGGAGGGCAAGGGCCCTGATACGGTATAAAGTTAGGAGGAGACTTAAAATCTTGTCCTAGCAGGACATCATAACCTCCTGGTATATAGTTTGCTACTGCCATGGTACATATCTTCGAACAGTGAGGTTGTGTGACTCTCAACCGGACAGTAGGTAGGAACATTTTGGCATGGTTGAGGCTCTCTATCGTTATAAACTGGTGCCGATCACCCTTAGCTCCGTAAGGAATTTTATCCTCTCGGATGATGGAGACTTGCGCACCAGTGTTGTCGAAAGCTCGGACCTGGTGGGCCGGATAACGACCTCTTGGAGGTGCGACAAATATGGGGGCCTGTGCAGGGGGCCTAGAGTGGGTGGATTCGTTACGGCCAAGCAATGACAGAAACAGGAACTTTTTGGGGGCATCCCGCCGAGGCACCAGTGTGCCCATGCACTCTGCATATGTCAAAGAAACTCTTGCTAAAATCAGGCCTGGGCATGTTGTTTCTGTTCCAATGGCCGTGGTTTTTGTTACTATGATTGGGTAGTCCATTTGGAGGAGTGTCAGAAGCGTGCTGAGGAGGATCTACCTTTGAGAGGCACTGCTCTGTGGTGCGACCTGGTTTGTTGCAATGCCCACACACAGGTTTTCAAGGGAGGTTATTGGCGCGCTGGGTAGGCTGAGAGGTGGCAGCAGGAGTGAGGGGGAGAGCAGGACGTATTTTCTTTTTTAAGGAACTCTGCAAGGGATGGTGGGTGTCATAGGCATCTGCCCATTTACAGCACTCCACAAGAGTCTTAGGGGCCTTGTCCACCAAGTGGGTGGCAAGATCAGGGGGGGCGTAGGCAAGAAAGTCTTCTAATTGAAAGAGTTCTAAGACCTCCTCTACAGATGTTGCGTTGGAGGCCTTCATCCACCTACGGAGTGCCGGTGTCTTCTTGGCAGCCCACTCTGTCCACGTCTGGTTAGCCTCCTTGGGCATAGTCCTCCATTTTTGCCTCCACCGGTCTGGGGTCAATTCGTAAGCCCAAGGATTGCCTCTCAGATGCGGGCGAGATCGTGTCGCTCATTCAGGGGAAGGGCCATGAATGCAGTCCGCCCTTTGCCAGCGAGATGCTTGCTAAGGAGGGCCACTTCCTGAGGGATTGGATTGAAGTTCCCGAACACCTGCTCGACATGATCAACCCAGGTGTCGGGTTCATTATCGTCCTAATCCCTAATGAGGCCGCCCATGCAGTGGAGGTGAGAGGGCCCAGGAGGCGTGGGACTCGGGGGTGCCAGGGTGGCACTTTGGACTGCCATAGCCAGTTCATGTGCCCTTTCTTTCTCCCTTTCAGCAGCTTGAAATTCTCTTTCAGCCACTTCTCTTCTTTCTTGCGCTTCCCTTTCAGCCGCTTCTCTTCTTTCTTGCGCTTCTCTTTCAGCCGCTTCTCTTCTTTCTTGCGCTCTCTCTTGGGCTACTTCCTTCAGCTTATCATTCACTCAATTGATCAGCATTGCGCCCTCCAGCCCCAGGGCTCGTCCGGCTTCTGTGAAGGCCTTAGCCTCCTCTGATGCTGCGTTACTGGCCATCTCCTCCGCCGTAAAATGCTAGTAGACTAGCCTGAGAATAAGAGGGTGGAAAGCAGTTACAAAATCAGCAAATGTCGCCAGAGGTATGTGGAAATGCTCGATGCAGACTTGGCAAGATGACCGTAAATCCCTGCAAACACAGTTACTACTGGTGCTTAGCACGGCGGAAAACTCAACGCTGGTAAGAGATTTGGTAATAAATCTCGTAAAACAAAACGAAAGAATCTGGTCACGCAATTCACGGAATCCTCACGTGAAAAGGTAGCAAATGGAAATAGGGTGGAAAGTAGTTGCAAAATCAGCTAATGTCGCCAGAGGTATGCGGAAATGCTCGACACAGACTTGGCAAGATGATCATAAATCCCTGCAAACACAGTTACTACTGGTGCGTAGCACGGTGGAAAACTCACGCCGTAGAATATCTGTAATTTACAGTTCGGTGGAGAACTCGACGCAGGTAATGGATTTGGTAATAAGTTTTGTAAAATAGAACGAAAGATCCTGGTTACGAAATTCACAGAATCCTCACGTGAAAAGGTAGCAAAAGGATGTCATAAAGGCGGAAATTCAACGCCCGTACGGATTTGTAAGGTAAAAGGGGAAGAAAAAATCTGGTCACAAATTCACGGAACCTCACGTGAAAGCATGGGAAATAAAGAACGTAATTGTGGAACTTCAACGCAATTACGATTGTAAAATAAAAAAAAAAAATCTGGCCATGGAATTCATAGAATCCTCACATGAAAACGTGGCAAATACAGTTGATAATAAAAAAATGGATATGGGATATCCCTTTTGTTTGTTTTTTAATAGATATCGTCTCGAGGATGGAGACGGGAAGTTGATAAAATATATTCTTTTTCTTTGCTACTAACGCAAATCCCCTTTAACCTAGCTTTGCTCAGAAGACCCAGGATAACCTCTCTAACACTATAAAATACACTACTTTTTTCCCACCCCGTCTTTCCCCTCGCTCTCGTGAACCTAAAACCCTCTTGTCCGCGAACTTAAAACCCCGGAGAATTAAGCCGCAAATGATATGGAATGAATCACCACTGATTTCAAGGCCAGCTGGCCCTTGTTCGAAATGCAAAAGTGAGAGAGAGAGAGAGAGAGCTAGTTTAGCACTCGTTGTTTCACATAAAAAAAATAACACACGAAAATACTTTTACAATGCAGGATTCGCGATTAACTAGCAATTCACGATATCTTCGTTTTGAAACTTACTCCCTAACCTCTGTTCTTCATGCAATGGCACATAACATTAAAATTTCTCTCTCGATCTGGGGTTTATCAGCCTACACGTGGTCTCTTTTCTATCGCTACAAAGGCAGTCAGATTTTATATATCCCCAACTAGAATAATTAGTTCTACACATATACTAGAAAATAAAATAAAATTTACCTTATTCCTGTTGTGGAGGATTTGGAAACCTTGCTTTTGCTTGCGCATAAAAATATTAAGGAATTCAGATTCGTTTCTTTCGTGAATTTTAGCTTAGCTATTACGAAATTGTGGTTGAGGTCACCATTATTCCAAATTCCACCTCGTCTCTTCCCAAAAAATACACTCACATTGAAGATTTAGCCGCTTGAACTAAGGCGGAACGAAGGGGTTTTGAAAAAAAAAAAAAGTTGGAAAACCTAAACTTCCCAGGCATAAGGCCAGGTTTACTGGAAGAGGGAGGAAATTTATTAAAATAAAAGCTGGACTCAAGTTTTAAAAGCACTGTATTTACATAAATCTACAGAGGTCCAGGAAACACAAGGGTAGGTGAACTTCTTTCAGTCCACACGAACACGTGGGGGGAGCAGCCCATCGTGTTTAGGAAAATTGCGCAATGGAGCAAAATTGCAAGCTTCGAAGGACTTCCAAGTTCTACCACAGCCAGGCACAGCGTTTGTCTGCAAGTAGAGGGGGCATAGGCATAAGGCAGGAGGCACACGTGGGCGAACTTTACCCTACTGTTTTCTCTCAATCAAAAGGCCACTCAGGGGGAAATGAAATGACTGGGAAATTTACACAGCAGAAACTATTTCGTGGCTTCAATTCACTAGGGGAATGTTACTAGTATCACAGGGGAGTAATTACAGAATTGAGCCCAGATGGCGAAGGGGAATGAAACACTGCACAAGTCGCCTTGGAAAATGAAATGAAACAGACAAAGATAAAACAATTCCCTGATTGAAATGGAATTTCCCTTACAGTACCTTTAGTGAGGCTGCTGGATGTCTTCTTCTCTAAGTCTGGATGCTATGGACTTTTAATAATATACTTGGGCTTCCCAAAGCAGGGGAGACTCAGGCCCAGGAGGGGGGAGGGGGGCAGCGGCGTCTGGTAAGGGGCCAGTGGTTTGACCTCGCTGAGGCCTCATCGTCTTCTGAGAGCTCTCTCCTGGATTCAAGGGCTTTACAAGCTTTCTCCTGGATAGCTCCTCCCACTATGCCAATGGGAGAAGAGGATACCTTTTCAAAAGAAAAAGGAGAATGGATTCCTCCAAGGTCAAAGGGGCAACTCGTGTAGATACCTTAAACTTGGGTAAAAGACTGTTTCTTCCCTTGGTTCTTCTTAAATTTTGAACAATATGTATATGTATATCCATATATAATATAAATATATATATATATATATAATATATATATATATATATATCTATATATATGTATATATATATATATATATACATATATGATATAATAAATACATATATGATATAATGTATATGGATGTATTTACATATGTATGCATGTAGGAACAGCTCAAATGAGCATCACTACTCATTGTAATTAATAATGTACTTGAGTGATTATAATCACGCACACACACACACATATATATATACGTATATATATATATATATATATATATATATTATATATATATATATATACATATATATATATATATATATATATATATATGTGTATATATATATATATATATATATATATATATATATATATATATGTGTGTGTGTGTGTGTGTGTGTGTGTGTGTTTGTATATATATACTATATATATATATATATATATATATATATATATATATATATATATATATATATATATATATATAATACATATATGATTTAATATATATGGATGTATTTACGTATGTCTGCATGTATGAACAGCTCAAACGAGCATCACTACTCATTGTAATTTAGGAACTTTGGTCTCTCAGCACTATGGAAAGGTTGTTAATTGTTCCTCATACAAAGTAATCTTCACTATGAATTTTTAAGGCCTGAATGGAATCCAGAGGGCGCAAAAATGGAACAGCCTCCGTAGGCAGCAATGTAAACCAGGATAGCCAAATAAGTAAGCAATGCATGCCCAATAAATTTGCTAGAATTTTCTCTTTTTCGCAGACTTCCAGCAGAATCTGAAAGGGGAGGGGGAACAAGCATGAGCCCTGTGTTAATTTTACCTTGATTTGTGTTACCTCTCCTGTTGTCAGTATGTCTACTTTTTAGTTTCTAGCTAAATCTACCCTCCCACTTCCATCCTGGAGTGCGTAAAGAAAGGGATTGTCTGTTTCCGTCATATGATCTATCATAATTTTTTTTTTCTCAGTGCAGAGGCCAATTGGATAAACAACAAAAGAAAATGTTGGAGTTTAATAACGTAACATTCGCTGAATCACGCAGTTGGTGGACTACCAGTCCCTTGATAACAAGGGAGGATATGGTCTGATGGATGCTGTGAGGTCTCTCGATAGGAGGTATACCTACCTTTTGAGCTGAACGTAACTACTCCAATACAGTACCAACAACAAAGGAAAAAGGTAATCGTCCAGAGGAAGGATGAGGTAAGAGGAACTATTTAATATCACGTCAGAAAGAGACAAAATAAGAGAGAAATTGTTAAACAGGGATGATTATGTCTAAACAATGAACCCAAGATGATTTAACAGTATCATTTATGCGATCTGAACAATAAAGACTGAAGATTCTTAAATATCCAAAACACTGATAAATATAAGAAGACAAGAAAATACACTAAACACTATGTCCTGAGGATACTGAATGTGATAAAGTTACGAGATCCCCATTTAGCATAGCTCACAGGATCAGAATCAACAGATGAGCATAGGGCAAATCAAGATTGAGTGCAATCAACATGATTGGCTGGGAGGAAATCGGAAAAAATATGGAGGTTGAATCATTTGCAAAAGCATGAAAATAGAAAAAGAGGCAGATGGAATAGGTATGGCATTTCACTTGGAGAGCAAGCCAGTGGTCCACCCAGAGAGCAAGAGGACAAGAAATTCATTTCAGTAAAGAGGTCAGGATATGATATATCCTAGCAAATAAAAAAGAAGTAAGAGTAGCTGAAGTAATACAGGTCAGGAATGGTTTTTGGGCTTGCTCTATTGATTAAATGGGTAAGTGGCTAAAACAATCAAGCCGAGAAAAACTTGTAATAAAAAGGGGGAATTATATTTTAGCAACAGAGTTTGAGACCACTGCCTTTAAGAGATACGAAGTCTCAGTTTCTGCTACCAAAGCAACAAAGTTCCCATAGAAACGTTATATCAGCCTATTGGGAACTCTCAAAGTATCTAAGTTGGGTTCCCATTGTGGAAGATGAGTTAAAGTTGAAGTAACAGAAATTAAACAGTGATCTTAAGATGCAAGAGGTAAAAGTTCATACATATGAACAGTTATGACAATAAGAAATATAAGTAGGAAGCTGAATAATTCATTCCATGTTGGTGAGAAAAGAAAGAGCAAGTGCCACATTTTTACACATTAGCGTGGGAGGAGAGAGGCCCCAAATTTGGTGTATATTGAGGTCGTTTAAGTAGTGAACTTCATTGTGTCGGTGAAAAAAACAGCAAAAACTTGTGGCAAGAGGTAAGACCTTCAACAATAGCTGAGAAAAAATTCAAGATCCTCAAATCTATAGGTATGTTACTCCCGGTAAAGATTGGCCTCAATTTTGAAATCAAACATAAGAAACAGTTGAAGCAGGAAATGTGAAAAACAGATATGAAAAGACGCAGTGGAGGTATCACTGCGAAGCTAGCTAGCTTTCAGACGATGATAGAAATCTGGGGGAAGTTAAGGATAAGTAGTGTTCTACCTATAGAGAGGAGGGTAGTGATCAGACCTCAAATACAAGGAATCTGAACCGAAAAAGTAGTTTACAGGATTACCCCCAGAGTAAGCAAACACTAGGTTAAGAGTTCAGCAGGGTCCTTTGAATTGGACATCAATTTCATTGTGCTATTCTTCATAAATAAGTTGAAGAAGAAAGTAGTGAAGAGTATGAAAACACGTGTAATACTTTTGATATTGTCAAACGTGTACTGGCATACAAGATTGTGCTGAGAATATAACCGAATATTTAATGTATGTGTAGGAAATTAAACTGTTTGACCAGTCCTAGAGGAGGTTTACATCCCTCTAATGGTAGTTTCTCAGCAGATGGTTAATGTTTTTGGCCAATCTACTGCCTATAAGGAAACAGAAATGTTCTTTTTTGTAAGACAAAAAGAGGGTGAGCTCTTAGATTAATGTCATTATCATTGTTAAAATTGTAATTCGTGAAATGTATAAATTCAAATATAAGAAACTAAGGTAGCCATTAACTTACAAAGTCAGCATCTACCGAAAATAGTAATGCCTCAAAAACGAGAGGAAAATTTCAGCCAAATAAGTATAAAACTAGAAAATAAAACAAGGTCATAGATGCATAATAGCTATATGTAGATTTCATAAATAAATCTCAGATGAACTGTAGGGTGAGAAACAGTTTATAAAAGTTGCATTGCACACATCCTACTTAATCTCACTAACATCTGAATCAATGATACAGGTAGAAACTATTTACTGTGAAGGTAATGATAGGAATTTGGAACTAGGCTGTGCTATACTGTGCAATCTGTACAGATTGCGGATGCTGGTGCTTTGCAACACATGCAGCACTCAAAATCCCTAGAGGTAGAATTACCACAGGCTACAAACAATAGTTCACTGAAATGAAGATGGCCAAGAATGCATTCTGCTCATGATAGCTCTAGTTATAACATCATTACTGGGAAGAAGGAAACCACTGTTTGAAGAGCTTTGTCTAAAAGATAGCTGATATGCTGCAGATATCTCGACAGTTCTATAACAATCCACAATGGAAGAACACAAATTCTAAGCATCGTGCACAGTGTTACAGGTTTCTTGAGAAAAATCAATCATACATACATACATCTGTCGATCTGCTCCAGAACCATATTAAAGCTAACAGGCTCGCATTAGTGGGCAGTCAGCGATGCATAATCTCACTTTCAAGGACAAAGATGTCACAAACAGAAAGCAATAATAAAATATATAAACATATGAAACCCCTTACATGATCGTTCAACGTTCATTCAAAGCAACTCCATGAACAATTCTGCTACCGGACACTAGAAAATTCTGAAAGTGGTCAAGTACTTATTTGCCAATATCAAAGTTATAGGTAGTTGCATAGAGTTCAGTGGTTGACGAAATCGGAGCGGTAGTAAAATCAGTTTGGGTGCATAACTATTATCGTGGTTGTCTTGGGTGTAGCTAATTCGATCTGCAATGGCATCACAGTTATCAATTATCTAATTGTTCCTTACATTCATAATGAAAATCAGGAAGATAAAAGCCCAACATTTCTACACTTAAATAAAGACCTATACAAGATTTTCAAGAACCTCAGGGAACATTAAAAGGATGAAGATTGGCCTGAGATTACAAACTTCTTTCTTATTGAATAACAAAATAAATTTACAATAGTTCATGTGGAACAACTTTTTTTTTTTTTTGCAATGAAAAACAATCACAGGTAACTAGGATATCTTTGAAAAATTACAAAAACAACTCAGGTTTCCAAAAATGCTGTTTTGATTGCTGGTATTACATCCTAAGCGCACAGATGTAACAATTATAAATTATTTCCACTTAAGCAAAGCATCCAAATTACTATTAAAGACAGCAGAACCGTAAGATCATTACAATAAAAAATACGTTTGAGGAACGTTACGTATTATTCGTGTAATAATAATAATAATAGACGGACTAAAGAACTGGCCAGCGGTGAAACATGGCAATGACTAACAGCGCCACAATAACCAGATACGTTCAAAGACCGATAGAAATAACATCTTACCAATATGCAGGAAGTGCAATATGAAAAGCCGAGACCATATGCCACATAGCAAGCGAATGTCCGACACTTGCACGGAACCAGTACAAAAAGAGGCATCATTCAGTAAGTGGTAAAGGCCTTCCGCTGGAGCCTGAGCAAAGCTACCTTGCGTAATAAGTGGTGCGAGCACCGACCTGAGCGAGTGATAGAAAACGATCAGGCAAAGATCCTCTGGGACTATGGTATCAGAACAGATAGGGTGATACATGCCAATAGACCAGCCGTGACGTTGATTGACAAAATCACGAAGAAAGTATCACTCATTGACGTCCCAATACCATAGGACACCAGAGCAGATGAGAAAGGAAGAGAAAAAATTGATGTGTATGAAGACTGGAAAACAGAAATAAGAAGGATATGGATATGCCAGCGGAAATTGTTCCCATAGTCATAGACCCACTAAGCATAATCCCAAGATCCCTGAAAAGGAACCTGGAAAAACTAGCTGCTGAAGTAGTTCCAGAACTTATGCAAATGTGTGCGCTCCTAGAAACAGCGCACATAAAGGAAAAATGATGGATTCCTAAGGAGGCAGGACGCAACCCGGAACCGACACTATCAAAACCATCCAGTCGAATAAGATGACTGTAATAATAATAATAATAATAATAATAATAATAATAATATTTTGGTAGAAGACCCTCTTTTAGGCAAATACTGTTAAAAAGAATGGCAGAATTAAACGAGTTGATTTTATATATTGTTTTTCTATTTTCCTTACAATTCGCTTCTCAGGCTCAGCGATGATTCTGAGTAACTGACCAATATTCATATTGGGAATTTTCAAAAATCATAAATGCTGAAGGTAATCTTTTATTGGAACAGGATATCAGGTCCAGGTCAAGCAAGGGTCGTCGTCAGTGCTGGTATTATTCCGTAGGCGTAGTTCAGTTCGGTGCCGGGTTCGTCTTCGGTTTAAGGGCTGGTATTGGTGCTGGTATAGCTGGTATATCTGGTATTACGTAACGTTTCGACCTTCTCGCAGGTCATCCTCGGACAAGTCGTTTGAAGAGACTGTAGCAAGAAAGTCTGTGGGCGCAAGAGAGAATCCCCAAGAACCTTCGAGGCGAGATCCACGACTTCGTCCAAGAACCGGCCCCGACCAACCAATGATAATGCAACTCTAGGTCCGAGCCGCTATAAATACCGCCCCACAGACTTTCTTGCTACAGTCTCTTCAAACGACTTGTCCGAGGATGATATACCAGCGATACCAGCACCAATACCAGCCCTTAAACCGAAGACGAACCCGGCCCCGAACTGAACTACGCCTACGAATAATACCAGCACTGACGACGACCCCTGCTTGACCTGGACATGATATCCTGTTCCAATAAAAGATTACCCTCAGCTTTATTATGATTTTTGAAAATTCCCAATATGAATATTGGTCAGTTTACTCAGAATCATCGCTGAGCTGAGAAGCGAATTGTAAGGAAAATAGGAAAAACATATATAAAATCAACTCGCTTAATTCTGCCATTCTTTTTAACAATAATAATAATAATAATAATAACTAATAAATCCAGAAAGATGGCAATAAAGTTCTAGGATAATGATATGAACTTTCACTCATAATGCAAGACAATTTCAGATTCAAGATCAATCACACTCTAACTTTAAATATCATTTACGAAATAAAACCTTCAAGTGTGATATATTTTATAGCTACGTACAGTAAATAAGAGACGGACAGCGAGAAGGAGGAATTAATGGTTGCTGGAATAAGAAGAATTCCAGAAGAGAAAAAAGCGGCTAAACAGACTTAACGGCAATAAACAGGAAAAACTGGAGTCCTGTACTGTTACAGTCTTCGGAAATACGGCATATTGAATAGGAAGGTTTATTAAAAAGAAAAAGAAAAATATTTTTTAAAGTTATATTTTTCTTGTCGTGTGACTGCTCGCTTCATAACATGAATATATATTCTCCATTTGTTAATTGTTCCTGCGTCTAAAGGTTTTACAGTTGAGAGAGGTTGATTAAGAGGAGGAGTTGCGCCTGATTAATATACAAAGAACATATAATTTTGTACTGCTACTAATATTCCACAATAGTACGTTTTTTATTGAAGACTTTTTGAGCCCCTCTGGACATGATGTTCTCTCTTTACTTGTAACTAAGGACTGTAGATATCTGTCGTTATTTTGGGTTCAAGTTACCTGATGTTATGAGGTATGAACCTTGATACGCCTGAATCTCTTTTGAATCACCACAGAAGATTACAATATGGACACATATCTCTGAAGAAAAACTGAAGCAACTTGAACAATAGTAAAAAAAAATAATATGCAGATTTTTTCCAAAATACATTAATCGTTATCAGGCTACGTATTTTCCAACCCGATGGACAATTTTGTTGTAGTGCCAGTTTAGTATATTAAATCAAGCTATTGGGTCAGGAGATGAGTTGTTCAAAACAATTTTGGAAGGTTACACCACCCGACTGAAAGCTTGTGCCTTGTGATATCCAGTGTCTTTTTAAGCAGCAACGTTTGGTTATTCATGAAATTTGGCAATTGTTTTCGTTGCTGAAAGTGTTGACTTTTTCGTTCCCATACCAAAAAGAAGTCGTTAACATATCTGAATCGCTCTAAGTTCCATGAAATGATTTTTTTTTTTAATATACAGCTCTTGAAAAATTCCATATTTTTTTACCATGAAAGGAAAATGTAAATACATTATTTCGTAAATTAAATAAGCTGGTCCCATCGTCAAAATTCGCAATAGAAAATGGAAATTACGGTAGCGTAATATTTTGGGATAGCCTAATGCACATAAGTTTTAATGGGCTTAACTACAGCATGTACTGAAAACCCACAAATATCTCTAACTATGTGTATCTTTATTCTGGCCATTCCAATAAAGCGAATAAGTCAGTTTTCACATCCATGATGCTAAGAGTACGACCTATATGTAGTTCCTGATGGTGAAAAAGATGTAATTCGGAATACAGGCGAGTGATTGAAAATGTGCTATTTCTACACATTACACAAGGTATCAAGAGTGGCAAAAATATCTATTATGATAACAACAGAGAAATATGTAGCACAAAAGCCTCACAAGCTTCGAGCGGTAATCTAGCATTGAAGAACAATAATACCATAAACAAGCCTCCAGGCAATATGTAACGATTTGTCTATCAAATCCCAAGTAAGTCGTGTGGCAGTTCATACATTGGTGAGACTGGAAAACCATTAAAAAAGAGAATATAACAGCATAAATATCCATTTATTTACAAACAAATGTATAACATACATAGATTTTAAGGAAGGTAGCATACCTGGGCCCAACAGTGAAGGAAAAAAAAAAAAAGATTAATAAAGGAAGCGTCAGGCGATGTTTTCCTGTTGGATGTGAATAATTTTCTAACTGTGAATGCTTGTTTGAAATGTCACCATACCATTGATAATAAAAATTCCTCTCACTACGTATCAGCCCTCTTGAGGACATCGCAAAAAACTAACGACGAAACCGGACATTATTTTATACAATGTTTCAAAGTTCTTAATAATGCAGCTGCATACGCACACACAAACACATGTACGCAAACACACGTCCTATAATATATGTGTGTGTGTGTGAGTACGATGTGTGTGTGTATATATATATATATATATATATAATATATATATATAATATATATATATATATATATATATATATATATTATATATATATACAAATATTATATTGGTTTCTTGGAAATCGAGACATGAAGAGGCAGAGAATAGAGGGCGAGAGATGACTGCATAAACTCTGCAAGCAGTGTTAGAGATTGGTTGTGAATGCCTGCTATGAGTAATGGCCGGCAGGGAATATAAACACTCGGCGGCTCATGATGACCGGGGTCTGGGACCATGTTAGTCAGCGGGTTGTCCAACTGTTGGATCACACATCTACACCTCTGGAAGAAAGTGTGCGTGTGCTCACGCGCGTTTGTTTCTGTGGGTGTGCGTGTTTTTGCGTGTGCCACTTTCTGGTCTTTTCAATGCAAAGGAAACACAGTATTCAGAGGTCTTAAACGTACAGTTTTCCTTAGATTAACATGAATTGAGAAAGTTTTGTAACAATATAATTCTAGAAGTTTTAGACAGCCAACGCAATCAACATCATGTTTATCTATACCATATTTTCTTTTTCAGATTCCTAAGAGACAATGATAATTAAATTGTTTATGTTGCTATACCATAATTGCATTATAAAAACGTTGACGACATTAGCCATTATTGTGAAATTATATCGTAATACGTATCCCAGTAAGCAATCATTCCTCAGCTACTATGGTCACCAGTCATCACTTCCTTTTTTCTGCAGTTTGATACAACGACCTTGACCTTTCACCTATCAAGAGCAAGCTTCGTGCGGGACAAATGACCTCTTCGTGTTCAACTGTTGTATTGGGTCTACCAGTGAAGAGGTTTCCGACCCGAACTGTTGTATTCGGTTTGAGGTTTCATGTATAAGGTTTGCAGTTGTTATGTTCACATGTAAGTGCAAGACTTTATCTCTTAACTAGTAATCCGGAGGGAGAATTGACTGAGATTCGTAAATTTGTTTTTTCCCGCGTTCTCTGCTTTTGATAATAAAACTAATACTCATAAACTTTCACATTTCGTTAAAACTTCAATCTTTATCTGGTGACTGCAGTCACACTAAATGTATATATTGTTGTCCTTGGTCAAAATAACAACAAAATTCAAAAAACGTTTCATAGATCATTGTATTTTTGACATACAACAGTAAACAGGTTGAAATTTTAGAATGAAGACGCCAGCAAAAGAAATCCAAATGTGCCATTTGCACTTTCATAAAAGAGAAAACATCCAAATTTCTTCACAGGGACATCTCAATATCCTTTGCAGCGCCATTACTCAAAGCAAATAGTTGAAGTCATGTCAAGATAAATCACTTTAACCCTTCCCAGGAAAAAAGCAAGCAAGCAAGCAGACGATCCAATCGGATGCGCCCAAGGGAAGACGGAGGCAAGAGGAGACAAGGGCAAAGGAAGACTTGGGGACGCGATAGGGGAGGGGGTTGAATGGGGGCTGGGGAAACAGGATACTCGCTCCCTCTATCAAAAAAAGAAACTCGCTAAGTCATGGCAACTGTTTGCTGATGATTATGAACAAGTTGTGCTACCAATTCTACAAATTTCGGATTTCTACCTACTAAAGAATCTTCTCTTACCTCCCTATATTTTAATAAAATAAAAACGAGGATAAATAAATATAAATATAAGAATATTCGTGACTCTGCGAAATCAATTTCTTTGCTAACTCCCAGTACTGCAGCAGTGAACTCATGAAGATACAAGTGCACATGTGCGTGTGCGCACGTTAGGGAGAGCTATATTCCCCCGACATGTGGCCCCAAAACGATGCACTTCACGCAACAAATTCGCAAACTCAGCCCATTCGCCGCCTCTGCTTTGCCGTAAAAATGCAATAAACGCCCGATAATTCATGACGAATTAGCTAGTACGCCACTGAGGGTAGAAATGGATGTGTAAAAGTCGCCGAGTGAGTGAGTGTCTGGATGGACGGATGGATGGATGGGCGGATGGACGCCTCTCTTGGGAACAGCTGGAACTCTTCCAGAGGTCAAAGGGCAGCGAAGATTTCTTGCAGACGAAAGCAAGAATCAAATGCTAAAAATAGTTCCTTAAGTTTTTGTTTCATTATCCACAATGTGAGTGAAAAACTGGACTTTTGAAATGAGACATTACACCTGTCATTCGATGTTCTTTATTCTTTTTTATATCACTCCTTATCGGTTTAGTTGAATCAAATGCATCTCGCCCTTTAATTTACCAGGATTTGAATATTATAGCAACGACATTTACACTGAAAAACCTCCATAACCGAAACAAAATTGTGCTGACAGTATTTATACGCATATACATATATATATATATATATATATATATATATATATATATATATATATATATATATATATATATATATATATAGTATATATATATATATATATATACATATATTATATATATATGTATATATATATATATATATATATATATATATATATATATATATATATATATATATATATATATATATATATATATATACATATTCATATATATATATATATATATATATATATATATATATATATATATATATGGTATGTATATATATATATATATATATATATATATATATATATATTATAAAATAATTTTCCTCATAATCGTGATGTCGGACAACAAACCTTAGCCAAACCATTTACATTAGTCTATTTTGTTAATATGTCATTTGCTTAATGTAACCTGATCGTCTCATAATCTGTCGAATTTACTTTCGTATCAGACTTTTATGTCGGTCTTTGCTTTCTTCCACTTATTCCTCCCCATCAAACGTACCGTTTTCCTCCATTCCACTCATTCCATCAATTTATCGCACGTCATTAGTTACTTATTGTGCTAACTGATCACCATATATAACAAATTATTCTGTTAGCTCTCAATCTATTCTTGCCTAACAATTTCCATAAGCATACATTCTTTATATATCCTCAGTTTATCCATTACTACAAAATTGTTCTATTCCATAAAATTTCCCGCACCACTGTGTATCTTGCGGTATGCATCTCATAGCGCCACTTAATGTTTCCTTTTGTATTATATTAACTCATAATTTAATCGGATTTCACTCACTTCCATTTCACCATTACTTTGTTAACTTGCCCCTTACAGAAAAGCAGGCGCTGTGAGTCAATTTAAATTTCTTTCCCTTCGAAGTAGGCCTAACACTCTGGCAGTCTTGTGAGATGCGGTATACGGAAGAAAATCCCGACTTGAAATATGGGACATTTCTTAAGAGGTGATTTTTTTTAATACCTCCTTAGAGATGTTTGACAGTTTTTCAGATCTCCAAACTTATCCCTGTAATAAGTGTTCGTCATCTTGATCGCCTGCATAACTGAATATGCGTTATTATATTACTTACGGTAAGTACTGTTACCCTTATAGCATGTACTGCTTCGTAGTTCCTACTCCGAGAGATTAACTGTATATTTAATGGCTTACTGGTTGACTTAATAATCGTAATACGCTTAAACAGCTTATTTCGTTATAGCATTATTTTTCTATTTTTATTAATCACTACCATATTGATATAAATGCAGAGAAAAAAGCATACAAATGAATTATGCGAGACTTTTGAAGGTGAAACAGTTTATGCATGATAAATCTGTTCGTAACAAACGTTGTCTGACTGTAGCTAAACTGTTCCCCTTCCTTTGAAGCGTAATAAGCTGCTAAGCTTTGAAAAAGCTGGGTTAAACAAGTAGAATATCGAATATGAGGAGATAAGACTGGTCTTGTGAGCACTTCTTCCAGTCGAGACCTTGTGCAATTCAAAACAGATGATTGTAAGACAAATTCAAAAGCTGTACCAATATTCTAGACGGAAGTGAAGCTGCGGTGCTTATTAACTTATTCCTTGTCTCCCTGCAAAACTTTTTTGTTATGAAATAACCTTTTAGCATATATTTATACATTTATAACACAACCTAAGAATGATATCTGTTAAAAACTTCGGAATACATAACGAATAGAAAAACGAAATTTCTTTCCATCTCCTATGACTTGAAAAGTTCAAAAGAAAATGAATGGTTCTTTGCTCAGCTCAAGAAGGATATCTTTATATTATCCAGTTTATTTCCAACACAAACGCCAATGGAAACACATCTGCCTGATTAAATCACAAATCTGAATGATCACAGGAATAACTTCTAATGAGCATCCAGTAACGAGGTCACTTTCCTAAAATCCACTCTACGAAATCTACATAGGCGTTTTTTCCCTTTTCTTATAATTATATATGTAGAGAACGTGCATATGCAAGCGTGGTGTTGTTCTCATTGAGCGGAAACACCTTCAGTTTCCTTTTCAGTGTGGAAGAGAGGAACGGGAAAGGAAGAACAGGAGGAGGGGAAGAGGATGAGGATAAGGAGGAGAAGGAGGAGGAGAAGGTGGAGGAGGAGGAGGAGAAGGTGGAGGAGGAGGAGGAGAAGGAGGAGGAGGAGGCGAGGAGGAGGGGGAGATGAGGAGGAGGAGAGAAGGTGGAGGAGGAGGAGGAGAAGGTGGAGGAGGAGGAGGAGGAGGAGGGGTAGGGGGAGGAGGAGGAGGGGGAGAGGGGAGGGGGGGGGAGGAGGAGAAGGAGGCTCTTTCAAAGAAAACCTCTTTTCTTTCTCGGTTTCCGATGCATAATTAAGATTAGAGCAGAGGCACCCCATCCAAAGTTTAAATAAGGAATGTCTTATGGGTCGTGTTGCAACTAGAATTGCTGCCGATAACGTCCGCTAACCGAGGCGTTACACTGTTTGCCAGCGCTTTTATTAAACGCAAGAGGTCCGGTCGCGAAAGTTAGCCCGAAACAGAGTTATAAACGGATGCGTGAATAATCTATTCATTACGTATACAAAGTCCTTTGTCTTGAAATGGGAGTGATAAGGAGTGGATGTTACGTACTTCGTAATGATGTCACATCTTGCACGCACCAGGATCATTCCGAATGGGATCTAAAAATACCTTTAAATTAACGAAATATTAATAAGATCTAAATCTCACCAAAGGAAGCCCAATTGTAAACTTATCAAACCTTTAAAAATTATTCTTACCTGGAGAATAAAACTATATATCAGAATAAGTTGCCAGCAAAACTGCTGGTTAATGTAAGTCAGTGATTTCAGAATAGCATTTATAATTTCGTAATCCAAACGATTTCCTTCAACTGAGTGAGGTGATAAAAAATTCCACCCACGAGAGAGAGAGAGAGAGAGAGAGAGAGAGAGAGAGAGAGAGAGAGAGAGAGAGAGAGAGAGATTTGCACTTTTCCCGCTCTTGTATCAGTGCCATAAACAATTTACTTACGAGCTCTTCGCTGGGATGTGCGTTTTATTGTCGATTTCAACTCCTGATCAATTATCTCTGCTCTTGTGTTTAACAGTTAGTATCAATTCCGGGGTGATAACAATAACTTTATTGACATCCAGACTCGTTTAAAAGAAGTCCAACACAGAATGAATTTTATTCCCATTTTTTCTTCACAAGTCTCGCATCCCAAAAACTTTCGTTATTGCGTCGAGAATTTCGTTTCGCTCACTGCTCATTTCATTTTCCAAAGAATATACTTCCAACTATCTTTCGTTTAAGGACACAAATCTATTATATACTTTCTGTTTTACATTACAGCGAGTTTACCAACGCTTTGACACCGAAATTCAACAATACATTTCTAAGAAATTGTGATTGCTTTTCTATTTTCTAGAAACCTACGGATTCTATCATTCCCGCTGACCCACACGTGTACACGCACGCGCGCACAACAGAAATCTGCCATTCTTTAAAATGCGTGTTGGAGGGTTTATGGTGCGCACAAACATGGCTCCAGCACTGACCTAAACTGCCTACACGTCGTAAAGATGGTTTGGCAGTTGTTAAGCAGTATGAAGGTATAATCACCCCCAATCGATCGGGGCTAAGGTTCAAATGATGTCTTATCTACGGCTTGTTGTTGGTTCGCCCTGTCCTAGGATAAGGTACCACGACTAAATCCACCACTAAAAAACAACATTTTATTCTTATATCTGCTCGTGGGTACAAGGAAGAAGAAAGAATACCAACAGCTGGGTACACGAGAGAGAGAGAGAGAGAGAGGAGAGAGAGAGAGAGAGAGACAAAGTTCTCATGGAAAAGTCAATCCTGTCACTGGTCGCACAAAAGAAGTTTTACATTTTCTTAGGGGATAAAGAGACCGTGCAATGAATTCACCGGAATCCTGCCAAAAACACCAAACGAAGCTCCTCAAGAGAAACCTATTTTGCCGATCTTCTAAAGCGATGAGTTGTGGTCTATACACAAACAGGAATCCTCAATCCCACAGTCTCTTTCCGTTTGTAATACTTTTCAACAGTATTTCCTGGGCAATTTCCGGAGTTCCTAAAGTTTGAGAGCATATAGAAGGATATAAAAAGTCATGTTACCAAAATAAATTTCATGATTTATTCATGGTAAATTACTTAGCGCATTTTTTAAACTTTAGAATTCTCTATTCCTCTCTTAAAGTGTAAATAAAAAAACCGAAGGTAGTTTGTATTTGCAAGAGCGTTGTACCTTTGGACATTTATAACCATCGTCCAATACCTTATCCTCCGCTATTTTTCATTTTATTTGCATTTTTGCCCACAATTTGCCGTTGTTTGCTGGGAAAAAGAAAATGCATGCTTGAGTCACCAGTAAGAGGGACGTCAGGAAACGAATGAAAAACGAAAAAAATAATAAACTCAGAATCAAAGTCTAAATCCACTAATCAAACAAAATGAGCCAAATGGACAAAAAATGTATCCAGCCGACATTGTATACACAACAGACAATATGTACCCAGTAGACAATATATACCCAATCGACTAAATGTACCCGATAGACATAACGAGCACAATTGACCTATCATGTAGGTGCACGTAAAATGCAACAGAGGAAGAGAAGGTAGAAAAATACCCACGATAAAATGACTTTGCACTAAGAAGCACAGGACTCTTTCTTGCGCGACACGAAAGTAAGAACATATCGAGTCAATGTATTTGTGTTGGCCTGAAAATATCCAGAAATAATGTATTCGTGAATGTGGAAAATATTATGCAAGTTGAATTACGGGAGTATAAGAAACTGTTGAACTGCTGGACTTATGGGAAGACAAGAAAAATGTTGACCAAGCAGAAGTACAGCAGCATAATGAAAGCGTTATAATGCCAGTATGGAAGTTTAAAACAAATTATAACTTTTGGTAACTTTGGTTGTATACAAAAACGGTACATTAGATGATTACTGTTAGTGAAAGAAACTTGGGTACTGAATGAGTTGCGAAATGTATGAATAACGAAATCAGGGGCTTGTGGAACTGTGCGAAGTAGAATTAGTGGAGGAGAGAAAGGATAAGGAAAGGCCGCAGTTACACAGTTCCGAAAAGCTGAGGTGGGTGTCGAGTATTCTGTGCGGGGAGAATTTTCAGATTATTGCAGAAATATTACATTCAACAGGTATCACGACATGACCACTTCAGCGAACGAGCAGTGACTGGATGGATAAAAAGAGTTATTTTGCCTTATTCATTCGAAAAATATTTCAGCCTACGAGCGTACACACACACACACACACACGCACACGCACACACACCACACACACACACACACACACACACACACATATATATATATATATATATATATATATATATATATATATATATGTGTGTGTGTGTGTGGTGTGTGTTGTCTGTATGTATGTATGCATACATACACAAACACACATACACATAAACGCAACACACACACAGCAACACACACACATATATATATATATATACATATATATATATATATATATATATATATATATATATATATATATATATATATATAAGTGTGTGTGTGTGTGTGTGTACGCTCGTAGGCTGAAATATTTTTCGAATGAATAAGGCAAAATAACTCTTTTTATCCATCCATATAAATGGATGTATGTATGTTTGTATGTGTTAATGTATGCGCCACGTACACTTTGACATGCATTGAGCAATTTTAACTAAACTTGGTATACATATGACTTGCCATCTGGAAGAGTATTGTGGGAGTAAAACATCACTTGCACCAAGGTGGACGGGTGTAGGGAGGAGGTTGGAAGATAGGGAAATGTAAAAATAACTGAAAACAACAGATATTAGTGTCTAATCCATAGTTTTCAAGGTTGCTGAGATGTATAATGACACTCCCGATGCCCTTTAAGTTCATATTCAGCCCCTGGTAGGGAGGGGGGAGTGAAAAGTGGTGGGAAGGGGGTGACAAGTAAAAATGATAAAAAAAGACAGATGTCAGTGTTTAATCCACAGTTTTTGTGGTCACTGAGATGAATAGTGATACTCCTGATGCCCCTCAAGTCCAAGTTCAGCCCTGGTAGGAAAAGGGGGAGGGGGGTGGTGAAAAGGGGTGACAAATAATGATAATAAAAAACTACAGATATTAGTGTCTAATTCATAGGATTTGAGGTCACTGAGATAAAAAGTGACACTCCTAATGCCCTTAAGTCCAAGTTCAGCCCTGATAGGAAAACGGTTGGAAGTGATGAAAAATAAAATGTCAAAAATGAATGAAGGATATTAATGTCTAATCCTTACTTTTTGAGGTCTGAAAAAAATAGAGATGCTCCTGTTGCCCTTTAAGTCCAGATTCAACCCATGTTTGAAAGAGGTGGGTGAGAAGAGGTTAAATTTAAAATGTCAAAAATGTAGGCTATGTAAATGAAGCAAGTATCCTAACAGGAGAGAGAGAGAGAGAGAGAGAGAGAGAGAGAGAGAGAGAGAGAGAGAGAGAGTTGTCCCGGGCAGTGCCATGTTGGTCAGCTAGTACATGAATAAAATGCACATGCATGACTTTTTCCTTTTATGTGGAGAAGCGCCGAAGGTGTTAGCCTTCCGGTTCACAGATGGTATTTTGGGATGAGGTTGTTAGGCCATGCCCTTCCTCAGATGCCCTTCTGATACTGGTACCAAGTCATAGCTGGGTCGTGTTTTGGGGGCTGGCAGGGCTCGAACCTTGGACTAATAACGTGAGCCATTTACTTAACACTGAGCTTCCCCACACAAATGGATATCTTTTTGCCATTTAATTTTTTCCTTTTAAGAATATTTACAAATGTAAGTAACCAAAGGTAAATGTGTGTGTGTGTGTGTGTGTGTGTGTGTGTGTGTGTGAGAGAGAGAGAGAGAGAGAGAGAGAGAGAGAGCGACTATATAGGTACAAATTCGCCTCAATATACATGCCTATTCATTTCCAATATGTTTCTCAGTATATTATTTTCTACTACCATCTTCCTTCCCTACGCTTTATTTACGATGTTACATCTCTGCATCTAGTCTAGCGCCGATCCCCTCTTATCTATCCTGCATCCCTTATACAAGGGTTCTGGGATCTCCCTGTCAATCACCTGTCAGAAGAAAATCACTTGCCAAGTAATATTTCCTTGGTTATGTTCCCCGAACAAACCAGCAAAGTCTTCTCCGTTGCGTCTTGCAAAAGAGTTACAGTAAAACATGCCATGAAACTCTAACGCAAACACAAACCACGAATACAAGTCAAAATGTTTTTTCTGTTAGTGCACTGTGCTGAGCTTGTTTGCTTACAAGAGGTTCTTGCCACGCGTGTATACAAGCACAGATACGTTGTTGGTCGGGAAAATAAGAGGTTGCAATTTTAAGTGATTTATGGAGTACCATCCTAGTACCAGAGACTTGGTTTTTTGTTCTGCATCTCATTTTAAGGCTAAGTACCTTAATTGTTTTTTACGTCATTCTCTTCCATGATGAATACATTTTACATTGCTCACATTAGTATTGAAAAATTATACTTCTCTTCTATCAGCTATGAAAATGTTATTTCCGAAAATTAAGTTACCGAGAAATGTTATCTGCAGTTACAGCTCAACATTGATAATTCAATAATTACACAAGGCTATTACAAAGGCTCTCTATCCGAATATGAATAGAACTGCGTACAATTGGCATGAAAATATTAAAGGTATATTGCTAAGATTTAAAGTCCACGGTTAGATTAGTCAAGACTAATGAGCCAAATGTCACATAAGCTGCTTTGTGTTTTCATGGTATTCCTAACGTTAATAGGAATTTTCCATTGAAAATATTAACTCTAAAAATAACCACATTACATGAACGCGCATGTATATGTACGTATAAGCATACAGGTATATAAAATATCAGTAATTTCTCCTAGCCTCCTAGTCCTTCCTCCTAAAAACATGATGAGAAAACCCCTCCAACCGGTCATCAACATTAATGGCAGGAGTAATGTAATAATATTTATCAAAATCCTTTTAAGAGCATTAATGATAATGCTACCTGAATTCGACAAATCTGATCGAAAGGAAACATTTCCATATTAATTAGGTACTGAAAGCGTGAATTTGTTGAGTATCAAATGAAGTTTTGTTGATTAAAACTTTAAAGATTATAATGTAACCACCCGCAAAATAGATAATCAAACAAATAAAAGACGAATGTATATTCCAATTGTTAAATGCACATAACATTTTCGCTAAATAAAAGTGATTTGTTCAGAAAAGAAATAAATCGAAACATGATTAAAGGTTATAGTGGCCGTAATGAAAAACAAATGAGTCTGTCGTAATAATTACCCTGACATTATTCTATATCTTTATTCTATTTGTAAATCACTTCTAAACTTAATCTATCCCACGTAATCTGCACAATAAACATTTTTCATGGGTCGTATCTTAAGGAAGAAGGGTATGAAATAAAACTCCAGGTAATACAGTCTTGGCACTTGCTGCACAGGAGAGAGAGAGAGAGAGAGAGGAGAGAGAGAGAGAGAGAGAGAGAGAGAGGTGGAGGGGGTTAGTTAATCATAAATATTGTTAATGCTAGTCATCATTGTACTGCTTAAATTGCACAGCTTAGTCGTTTCAAAAGCACTATTTACATGTTGACCAGTTACATAAGATTTGTCAAATTTCTAGTTACCTTGAAAAAATTAAAATGATATATACTGTAGATTCTATTTGTAATAAGTGTGAAATTTGTATTACATCTTAGATATAAAAGCTCTAGTGTATGAAGGAACGAAATTTCCAAAGTAAAATTTCAAGATCCTGTATAGATGACTCCTCGTTCATTCTGCGTAATAGATTGCCTATAAGGCCTGATTTGCTTTAAACTGTGACTCCCGAGAGAAATAGTTTAACCTGAAAATCTAACCTTATATGAGTGTGGAGAAATCGCAGTTGTATTAAAATTATATAGGGAATATCGTGTCGGTGATACGTGAGTCGGAGATCCATCTGTTCAAGGGATTTGGTGCTGAAAAGTGTTTGTGGGTCCCTGACAAGAGCAAAGTCATATCCACTGCATCCCTTGGGATTTGTTCAAGGAATAAAAAGGAAGTTCTACTTCAAAGAAAGGGCACTGAAGAACCGCCTACGAAGTTACACAATTATATGTAATCGAAGGTTGCAAATATTAAAAATGAATACACCACCCCATACTTGTTAGACGCCAGGCTCCTCGGCTGTTCTAATAAAGGTAATAAAACTGAACAGTAAATTAACTTGAACATCGAAGAAAATAAGTGTTAAATCAAGTATGATGTTGTTTTACAAGAACGACGCACACACACACACATATATATGTGTATATATATATATATATATATATATATATATATATATATATATATATATATAATATATATATATATATATATATATCTATATATATATATATATATATATATATATATATATATATATAATCTAACAAATTCTTGTTTTGCCTGGAGAAAGGGAGTCAGTTACATAAAATGTTTTATAATGGTACTAGCATACGGCATTATCCATATCAATGACAGTGTATCAATGCATGCCCTATTCCAAGTGGGAGAATGCTACTTCAAGGTCTTTTTAGCTTGTTTTGTTTGATGTAATGATCTTATAGTACATTAAATATTGTAATTTACATTCCATAAAGTTTTTACATTTTTTATTTCAATAGTTTTCATCAAAATCACATGATATCTGTTCGGTTCGATCTAGTCAAAATGCTTTCTGCACTTCTGTTTCTTTTAACCCAGAGTTCGCAGATAATATTATGAAATGAAGCCTTTCAAGCCAAGCACTGGTGCACTTCCGATCATCCAGAGCTTAAGACTGTGAAAACGGCAGCTGGAATGGTTGAACAGTAAGATACAGAGATCAAGACAATAAAGGAGATGGAGTACAGGGATATAAAGATGGAACTAAGAGGTAGCAGTTTAGGAGGTTGGACATCAAGATGAAAGAAAGGAATCGGGAATGGAAGTAACAGGCATGTGGATGCAGGCAGCTAACGGCCGAAGGAACGCCCCTCTACTAATGGCAACAGTGCACCATGTGAGGTAAAGTGACGACACTATACTCCTCTTCGGGGATTCATGCTAGAACTTTGGCAACTCGAAAATTCAATATCAAGTCACCACCTCAAAAAAAAAAAAAAAAAAAAAAAAAAAAAAATTGAAAATTTTTAAATTTCTCCACTACAAAAGCTATGATGGTAATCTTATGTGTAGTTCGGGATGTGATCCGAAGACTACTAGGCATTAGGCAAACTGCCTATTAACTTAGTAACATAACATATTTAGTCACATACAGATCGTTCCACTTTCTGGATATCTTAGATGAGGAAAAAAATTTCGTTGAACGTGAAGAGGAAATTGTTTATACAGAGAAAATAGTTGTTAAATCTACTGTAAATTTTCTCTACAAACTATTTTGGCTACAGCATGGTAGGAAATCAGTTTATTGTCTTCTAAGGAGCTCAGAGAAATAAAAATAATTGCACTAAGTCATTCCTATGCGATGCTCTCAAGTGATCCATTTTGACAGCTGGCGAGCTCAACCTGAGGTGTAAGTCAGTGCAACAATAACCGATTACCCAGCTCATTAAAACACTAGTTGTTTATTTTGCACACGTAAATGAATTGTGTTCAAAGGTAACCAAAAGTAATTTATTATATCTGTAAGCTTCTTATTCAATTAGTTGACAAAAATAATTTTAGCAGTAGAACACTTTGCTTAAGAAACAAATATGTTGCTGAACGAAAATCTTTGGAACAGTCACAAAATGTTTAGAAAGAGAAATCTAAATATGTAACACAAGACGGATCCTTCTTACGGGGTTTGACATAAATTACATATCCAACGTTAATGAGTGAGATAATATTGCGTCCTGCCAGATCACATTTTTTTTGCAGTTACCGACGAAAAGCAAGAGAAATCTTCACCAATTAGTTTGTTTAGAATGACATGTTAAGGATTTGGACCTTATACTTTTGAAGATCATTTAACGAAAAAACTTTAGGGAAGTTATTATAAGACCACATAATTTTATGCTCAGTTCAGATGATATTGGCGTCTGTTATATTTCAGCCTAATGGAAGTGGAACAAGAGCATATATGAGAAGAGAAAATGGAATGGATGAAAAGTACGGCAAACAAAGCAAAATCGATCCAATAACAAGAGCGTTTGGAGACTTACAACCTCATTCTAATCCTGTTGCAGTCATGAGGACCACTTTTGATTAATTTTTTATAAAAATCCATACAGCATTCTTCATAATCCCGATATCAAATAACCAGATAACAAGACAAGTAGACAGAAATAAAAGATAACTAAAATCCTAGTCAACCTTTGACCTCTGGCCAACGTATCAACATGGCTTCGACCTAACTGTACACATTTGCTTCATTAATGGAGTATGCACGCCAAATTTTAGGTCTCTTATGTAATTAAAATATTATGGCTAACATTAAATTCATATTTGGCTTTTGACTGTAATGAGACCTTGACTTATATCTTGGCCTCATTCAGCAGATCTACTTCACTTACTTAGTATGCTTGCCAGACCTAAGGAGTATCCTGTATAGTTCACAATTTATAGCCAACGTCTGATTTTTATTTGGATGTTGACTTCTAGCTATAATACTGACGTAAAACTTACTCTGCATTCACACCGTGGAATATATACTGCATGTATGGAATATGAAGTCTCCATCAAGTAATAGAAAAAATTATGAATAACTTTAAAATCTAGTGGTACTTTTGACCTAGAGTTGACTGGCACTAACGTTGACTTTTCTATGGAGACTGGAGTCATTAGTGGAACTGTGCAAGCCAAAAATATAGTCTATACCTCACGTTGTTAAAAAATTGAGTTTAGTGTTATATTGCTATTTAACCTTTGTCCCTTGAGAATGACACTGACCTTGCTACTGACCTAACTAATACTTGTCTTCTCTAGTAGAGGAGTGCACCCCAGATATGGAATCGTCCCTGTCTCGTAATTCAAAAGTTATGATCATGAGCAAATTCCTGTTTGACCTTTGATCCCTCCGTAAGCTGAAAAGCTACAAGTCCATATATTCGATTTCTTACCAGTCAGAATGTCCACCTTTGTTACAGTGTTGGTAACAACCCGCGCCCCCACAACCCCATAAATTTCTGCATAACCTCGCGAACAAACTTAACCAAAAACAAAACCACCTTGGTGGAGCTATTGTACTCTAGGTTGGATACACAGTAAACACTACTCCTACAACTTAAGTAGAGATTCCAGATGGTAGTCAGTCACAGAGCTAACAGCTACGTTGAGTTTACCTGTGTAGTGGCTCGTTGGTGCATGAAATCACCATTCTGTCCTTGGTTCCACTTTATATGTTACTTCCACTAGTGCTTAAAAACCTAGTGAATTTTGCCTGGAAAGGGTTAACTCTGATGATGTATATTTTAGTCATTTACATATCGTTACTTACATACAGAAGTCTGAAAATATATCTGGCTCTATCCAGACACTTAAGAAAAAAAATTTTCGGTTTATTTCAGAAATGTTCTTTTTGAATAGAAGGAATATATATATATATATATATATATATATATATATATATATATATATATATAATATATATATATATATATAAGTCATATCACATTTCCGTGATTTCATATACATATATCGAGCTACAATGTCCTTTAATATCTAATTCGCTCTACCTCGGAATTAATATATTTTCATATATGCTTAACCAAGGGGAATTTTTTCTCGTAATAGATTTGCCTGGACCAGGGCGCGAACCTATGGATCCTTTCAAACCCAGGAACGTCAGTGAAGCTTTTCCTAACCTCTCGCGGTGGTGTAGTAGGAAAAGCTTCACTGACGTTCCTGGGTTTGAAAGGTATCCATAGGTTCGCGCCCTGGTCCCAGGCAAATCTATTATCGATAAAAAAATTCCCCTTTGGTTAAGCTATATGAAATATATTAATTCCGAGGTAGAGCGAATTAGATTATTAAAAGGACATTGTAAGCTCGATATATATATATATATATATATATATATATATATATATATATATATATATATTTATATATATGTATATATATATATATATATAAAACTTTCCTTACATAGAAAGGCTGCCAAATGGCTAACGGAAATGGAAATGGCATTTGAATATAACAACATATAGAGTGATTTCACATCAAGCACGAATCTTTACGCCTGCCTCGTAAGAGCAGGGAGAGAAGAAGAACGAAAATGTGGAAGCTGAAGAGGAGTGGCATCGAGCAAGAGAGGTGGGGAGGGCGGCTAACTTGAATCGGGCTCACGCGGTCGGTTCCGTAAGTTCTTTAAGTTTTCAGATTTAGAAAAAAAAGAGAGAGAGAGAGAGTGAGAGAGAGAGAGAGAGCGAGAGAGAGAGAGAGAGAGACAGAATGATAAACAAAAAGAAAAGATTCCTGGAAGCGGTTTTCGTCGAGTAAAAATGGCGTTGTACTCTTACTCGTTTCTCTTTTTCTGATTTTTCCTTAAGGGGGTAATTCTCCTCTCTTCTTTACACACCCATTTATTCTAATTTGCACATCCTCCACCCCTTCCTATTCCCTGTTATTGTCTGTACTAATTATATCCCTCAATTCTGGCCCTCACGATCCACTCCTCAGTGACTTCAGAGGATTTTAATTTGTGATCAGTTAATAAGATGGTTGCGAGAGATTCATTATGTGCTTTTGCAATGCAATATTCAAGCACGCACTTACAATGTGACGTCACGCTTGATTGTGGTAGGCAAAAGGAGGGTTCGTAATATCTTAAATTTCATAATTAAAGGTGCTTTTTTGTGAGGCTCAAAAGGAAAGCCAAATATTTATTTCATGTGTTTACTTATTTATTTATAGAGTTACAAGAAGAGTCACTATAATCTGCAGTCGAGCGCTGTAAACGGGAACTAAAATTCAGCATGATCAAGTGCGATTACCGTCGCCATTTACGTATATAAAAAATGATTAAAATGAAGAACTGACGAAAAATATACATGGCCATGCCTTGTCAACAACAAACGTAACGAGCCTTCAAGAAAAATATTAACTACTGGGATCTAGAGCAACAACCATTGTGAAGTCTCAGTTCAAGGTCAAAAATGATAAATCGAGTGATATGTGATTTATTCAGACGAACGCTGACCAATCCTATAAGGAGACAGGCCCGTTTATTGATGTGATATTGACGCCCACCTTTCAAATCTCAAACCCAATACTGAACTCTGAAACCCATTTTGGTGCAGACCAGCCCATATAATTCCCCTGTAAGCCATATACAACCACAATCACTGATAAGGGAAAATGAAGTGCTTCTAGATGCGTGGTACGATACGCCCATAGCAACATCACTACGATTTAAAGGCAAATACCAATCTGTGACCTCTGAGGTCATGATCACTGCTATTATACCTGACCCTTCTTTATTCGCCTACTAATGTACAACCCCACAACAGCGTAAGACTTTAACAAAGGAAACAAGGGAGAATATCGAACTGAAATCGAATGAAGATACAAGTAGATGGTCTTTTTACTCATAAACAAATATAAAAGTGGGGCTTACAAGATTAGATGCAACAGTATTTTTCTTTATAAACGAAACCCAGTAGCAGACTTAATAGCAAAATAAACCAGTTTCCAAGATTTTACGTTACATAATTTTGACTAATCAAAAATAATCAGAGCTACAGGCCAGGATAACCATTAAAAAGAATAAAAGAATGGAAGGGTTATGGATGGTAAACCTTTGTCAAAAGAAAAAAAAACTCACAAAACATTATCAATAATTCTGAGAAAGAATTGAATGGAAAGTACATGGTACCTAATATACCTTGTATTTTTATGGTTTTTATATCTTAGGAAGCCTTACTCCCTTCATTTCTATTCTATTGGCGTTTCAGCGCCCAATCTTCTGTTGTCTCAAAAAGACACTCTTATTTGTGCCATGTGCTAGTTTTACTTCCTCCCTGTAGTTTCTAAAAGAAATTAACGAAGCAAGTAACAAAGCTTATTGGTGTAAAGACAGCTGGAATCTGAGTCTGAATCCATTCCCTTCATCGACATTGTTAAACCAAGTCACTACTCTATGACAAAATCTGCATTATTCGGAATTTAAGTAATCTAACCGAAGGTTTGAGTTTGCAGTACCATGCTTTCTCTTGTCTGTCTCTATATATTGTGCGCCGCCTATTTATGCAATATATAATATTTAAAGATCTTTTACAGTCTATAATTATCTTAACAGTAATCCTACCATACAAGAAAAAGCTAATTTATCACAGCTCCAACGAATCTTTATGAAGGCTTTGCTGTCTATTTCTTGCGTTCACAAGCCTTATACCGTAAGCCTTGGTATGTATTCATAAGCTTTTATTAATCCTCTTTATAAAACCATTTTTTTTATTATTTCTCAATTGCGGTTGTTAACCAGATGATGCCGCACGCACAAAATTGAAATGGAATCATTGAAGATGATTTCCCCTTGTTCTGTTTATTGTATTTCAAGTGTTTTCCTTTCTTTCTTAACTCGTTATAGGAAAAGATTCAGGGAGAGAGAGAGAGAGAGAGATACGTCCTATGTCAGCGCGGGACTTCGAAAAGGGACTAACGCTAGGCTTCATATGCGTTTTCTTCCTTTTTCTTAATTCAAACAGTATCATTCCATATATTAGCACATATGAAAGCTATGGCATGCTCAGTCACTGTCAAGGCTAGAGCTACCTGGCCTCGCTCGATTACAACCTGCTTTGATGACTACACAATGAATTATGCACTGGGTGGAAGACAGGACAGAGAAATAAATAGTAGACGCTCAGATGTCCATCAGACTATAAACTATCAAATATGAAATAAATGGGATAGTCTCCACGCGGTAATCCCCAGTCCAGTGGGCAGTAACCCAACCATTCATCAATATTATGAAGTTAGAGGAGAAAGGAAATGTTGAAACGGAAAGGGCATCATCATTCAGGAATCAAAAGGGTCTCACCACCAGGATCTGTCCTTCTAGGTTTTCATAAGTATATTACGATATGCAATCGAAGCCTTCGACCAACAGACACAGAAAAATATACACACAGGCGCACACATGCAAAAGACAGCATGTAATGAAGCAACTGGTGCTGTGGAATTTTCTTCACGAGTCCACCTTTGATTCAGCAGTTAATGTGAGATCTGGTAGTGTGTGTGTGTGTGTGTGTGTGTCTGTGTATTTTTTATTATATATATAACATTCAGGAGTCACAGTTCTTTTTCAAGTTACGATCAAACAAGGTCAGTGTTTTCTACTGAAACACTACCTCAATAACTTGGCAAACTAAACAACTAAATAGTAAAATGCTCTTTTTTCCTCTCTCTCTCTCTCTCTCTCTCTCTCTCTCTCACACACACACACACACACACACCTACAAACACACATTCACACACGTATACATAACAAAAACATTTACACAATTTCACAAACACACGTGGATACACGCACATAAAGTTAAGAGAACTAAAGGCCTCATGACCTTCTTCAAGACCAACGGAGAATACGACTGAATCTCTTCCCAAGCAGTTATAAGGAAAACACACCTCGAGTAACGCCTATTCCTGTCCGCGCCATTTAAGGTCACCCTTCCTAAACTCAGTCGCAGGAGATAACACCTCTGCTATTAGTTGACGAACATTTCCACTTCGTTAATAATAATCCAGCGAAAGACAATGTAATTAGACTGTTCTTACTAATATTTTATATTGAATCATAAAAAATGTAGCAGCTTGAAGGGACAGGCGCATGAAGGTCATTTTCGTGTGAAAGCAGCTTCATAAATGAAGGGCAGGAGCAGACAGACAGCTCCTAATCTCTCAGAGGCCGGGTTATCTCGGGTCACCGAAAACTGGTTAACGAGGATCGAGAGTAGTCCCGTTTGTAACGGACTGCGGCGGAGAAAATGAAAAGAAAATGTCAAAAGCGCGAATGATTCTGCTAATCTCTCCTCCCTGCAAAACAATTGGCTTACTCCTGGTGATGACCGTCTCTCGTGCACTGCTTGCGGAACGGCACATTCAGAGCTTCTCCCGCCAACAATGGCGTCCATTTCCTAAATTGATATTCTGATCTTGACGTAGAAAAACCACAGAAATATAGTATACTAACATTGCGTGATTCATCATGTCAATCTTTTTTTTGCACGTCAAAATTTATGCTCATGCGATGGATAGACTGCAGTGGCTGAGCCACATAAAATGGTCTCACAAAGAAAACAGCGGCAATAATTAAAAAACATAATAAATAATAATAATAAATAATAATATAATAATAATTTTACTATCATACTATTATTATCATCATTATTATAGCTACAACGACTTCAGCCTAGCCAAACGTTTCAAAATTACAGAAGAAAGGAAAATAGCATATTAAAAACACGAGCATAAAAGTTTTTACTAGCTGTACTAAATCTAGTACTAAACAGTTTTTTCTTTAGATGAACTTCAAAAACAAAATAGTCCAATCTTGTGAAGGAAACTATAATATATCCATTTGAGAAGATAAAAATCTGATGTTTGACATTTGACATACACAACACCCCTACATTCTTCGAAAAAACATGCAATGGTCGTTAAAAACAATTTTAACGGAAAACTCATTGTTATGTGTAAAAGGAGGTTTTGAAAATTACATGCAGAAAAAAAAAAAATATAATTTCTGTGGCATCCCTTCCTTCCTTCCTTCCTTTCCGATGAGAGAGAGAGAGAGAGAGAGAGAGAGAGAATTTATATACTGAAAGTGAAAGAGACGAATGGGTTTAACTAATAAACAGCTTGTACCTAAGGCGTATTATAAAACGCGTTTGAATTAAAAATCAGAGTTAATTATTATTGGAGTAGACAATATGGAAAACTGTAGGGCACTTCATATACTGCTTGCTTTAAGGACTTGACTTCAGTGCAATACTAATTACACACATGAATATCAACACACTCGAGCATTTCAATTAAGTAATAAAAACATTTTCATTTCCTTTGCTCCTTAAATCGAAATACTCTTTCCTTTGAGCAGAAAATGTTTCATGCTGCAATATATGTTTTCTTAATTAAACCTGCCAACAAAGAAATATTTGTCTGTGAAACGACCTTTTTCATGGTAGATTCGGTTCCCCTGACCGGTGTTTGCACAACACAAAAAGATGTAATTAAAGAATTTGTTATACATATCTTACGAAGTTACAATCGTTTAGTCTCTCGTTGATAGTCTTAATTCAATGTTAAGCTATTACTTCATTCGCAACTGTAAATGAAAATCATGATTGATAAGGAAAAACTCGCATTTGTATTCGTTTCGTTTGCGTTTTCATGTCATCTCGGAGATGATCTGACAATGCTAGAACACTATACACAATTAAATTACAATAAGCTTAGATTATCAAATTGAATCAGTCCTCAGTATCATTATTTTGTGCATATGGAAGGTACTTCTAGGTTTACTCCTAATCTAAAAAAAAATTATAAAATAATGACATGAAGCTGAAGTTGCAATCACTTTTATTTTTTTTTTATTTTTTTTTTATTTCGAGGGATGTTATGTGGGTAATACAAGGCACAAAAATGAGGCTGTCATTTTTATAAATATAATTTTTTTTTGCTCTGTAACTTATTTATTACTGATCAAATGTTTCTACATTATGCTTTCACTTTACAGTCATACTAATTTTTCCGTCGCTATTGCTAATCTGTTATTATTTCGCGGTTTTACATCATATATATTTGTTACAGAATACAGTACTACGTTTGTTTAAAAATAAATATCATAATAATAACTAGAAATTAAGAAACATATGTCTGTATTCACCCTGGTCTGCTCATAAGTGTTTAAAAATATCTCAAGATCAAACGATTGATTAATAATATTTATAAGAACTTGAACGAAATGATTCCCTCTCGACGGTAAACTTATGGTTGATTCAAGTTTTATTTGGTGTTTCTTTTGGAGACTTAACAGTCTTTGTGCTTTCCCATCAAATAGAAAGCACCAAAAGAATGTTTCAACTATGTCGCGTCAGAGGCCGCAAATGTTTCTAAGGAACCAAGAAAGAGGCAGACATTTGGCAGTACACACCAGGATCTATTTGCCAAAGGTAATAAGAGAACCACTCCATATAGCAGTGCAATGTAAGTATCTATGAATCCTAAGTCTCATCCTAACTCTTTAAAATGGCATTATATATAGTTTTTGTCTTGACATAGTTCCACCGATCAATGTTAATGATAACTCATGCACACATACATACCATACATAACATGTGCACAAAACTAAAACTAATATATTACATATACAAAGAAGCACGTGTACACGTATACACACATTAACTGTATATATGTATATATAGATGCAGCAGTTGTTTATTGATATAGGATTCGTTTATGATGCAGGTTTTATAATTTCTTATTTTTATAGCAAATCCTGAGACAGACATTATCACTTTCATCAGCCGGTTTTCCATGATTAGAAACAATCT